>NC_142951.1:35711177-35721177 GCF_046866305.1 Octopus bimaculoides | reverse complement strand
TGCAAGGCTGTACACTTTGGTAATATGCACGATGCCTTCGCTAATCATTTCAGGAGCCTGTGTAATCACAAACAGATACAAGCACCGTCTCGGCTTTTTCAGTGGAACATCCAGGAGGAGGTGGAAGCTGCAGAGAGAGAGAGGGAGGGAGAGAGAGAGAGAGAGACAGGGATGCAGTGTGCTCGGTTTGTACTTCATTTTCAGCTGAGTACACTGGAACATCGTGAGAAGTGCCGTACTCGACGATAAAACCCACCCGTATATATATCTTTGAATATGTGGGTTGCATGTGAAATCCCAAACACTGTTATGGATAGAGACTTACCGCAATTTACTGACACATATATATATATATATATGTGTGTGCATGCGCGCGCACTCACATACACACAAATATATGCATATATTTACACTCACATGCAAACATATACAAATATTTATATCTAGGTATATATATATGTATATGCATGTGTGTGCGTGTATATATATATTTTTAGGGGTATGTGCTAACAATTATTGTCAGTATATTTTTTTTTTAAGTCAGCAGTTTCTTGGTTAGAGAATAAATTTGCACACACACGCACACACACACACACACACACACACACACACACACACACACACACACACACACACACAAACATGCATACATATATACACTCATATGTATGTAGATATGAATATATATATATTCGACAGTTGTTTGTTTTCGTTTGTTCATATGTTTCGGTGTATCTTCATGTCAAAATGTGTGTAATGTATATATATTCGCAGGTAATCCTATGTATGAATACATGCGTGTGCGCGCGCCCGTGTGTGTGCATCTCTCTAAGTATATATAGTTACACAGCAGTCAATATGACGTAACTGTATTAGTCTCTCTTTTTCTTCATCTCCCGTTTACTCGTCTTCGTCTCCCACTTCTAAAACTTTGTTTCTTTTTCTGCCACACCCCCAGTCATCGGGATCCCGTGGGGGTTCTACTCCTCAGCCTACAGTCTTGTCGGAGGTGGTGGTGAGGCTTTAAACAAATCGATGGTTAATACATTAAAACATTTAATTCATATTAACAATGGTTGTATATTTATTTTAACATTTTTGTATCGAGTTGTTTTTACTCGACGCGACTTTGTCATCAGCCATAGTTCTAAACTCCCTTTTAAGGAGCTCTTCTGTAGATTCGGTTAGAAAGTGAATCCTTACTATCGTATTCTGGCGAGTATTTATACTTCTTTTTGCTGAATCTACATTAACTGTGCATTTTGTTGTCGACATTCTAAATTCAAGCAGAAATGCTTAGAATTACGAACTGTTTTAACTCTTCTTTGTTTTTGTTTAACCCTGAGTCAACCTTGGTCGATCAGTCTTATGACCAAAAGCTTCCAGTTGTTATCAAGCCAGTTTCCACAGCCACAGTCCAAAGTGTCCTTCCCATTTCTGAAAAGGTAGTGTATGATTTGAGGAAGATACTGCTTCTCTTTCTATTTTGTCAGTCGATCACACAGAGGGAGCTGACGTTTACATAATACAATGTGGTGTATTGAATGCCGATGAATTTTAAATTTACTAAAATATTTTTCCGGGGACATGGAAGGTAAACAAAGGCCTAGCGATATTTGATCGCCACTCTGGATGACAAGGAGAGATTATTAATAATGTCATTGTTGAATTGACAATGTCAAAGGACAATTTAATATTTGTTTGAGAGACCAAGAACAGCTATGGACATGTTTCAGTCTCATCAGCAATACAGGAATGTGTTGATGGAACTTCCCACATAAAATTCTTCCTTCACCAAACTTCTTCCATGTTTCCGAAGTATAACAGACTTTCTGAAACTTCCCAATTTCGTCTTTTCTCCATACAAATTTTTGTGTCGATTTATGTGTCTGGTTTATGATCTTTCGGCTAAACTTATGATAAAAGACGTTCCAACAGTGACCATCTCACTTTTCTTTAGACACAATAAAGAGGAAAATGAGAGAGAGATGAGATGGGAGGGGAGAGAAACAAGTGGGAAAGGAGAGTGAGAGAGATGGGAGGGGAGAGGAAAATGAGAGAGAGATGGGAGGGGAGAGAAATGGGAAAGGAGAGCGATGAAAGTGGAGAGATGGGAGAGGAGAGAGAGAGAGATGAGATGGGAGGGGAGAGAAAGAGAGAGAAACAAGAGAAAAAGGAGAGAGGGAGAGAAAGAAACGAGAGGAAAATGAGAGAGAGAGGAAAAGGAGAGAGAGAGAGATGGGAAAGGAGAGAGAGTGAGATGAGATGGGAGGGGAGAGAGAGAGATGAGATGGGAGGGGAGAGAAAGAGAGAGAAACAAGAGGAAAAGGAGAGAGAGAGATGGGAAAGGAGAGATAGAGGGGAGAGAAACAAGAGGAGAGGGAGAGATGGGATGGGAGGGTAGAGAGCGAGAGAGAAACAAGAGGAAAAGGAGAGAGAGAGAAAGATGAGAGGGGAAAGAAAGAGAGAGGAAAAGGAGAGAGTGAGATGGGAAAGAAGAGAGATGAGATGGGAGGGGAGAGAAAGAGAGAGAAACAAGAGGAAAAGGAGAGAGAGAGATGGGAGAGAAAGGGAAAGAAACAAGAGGAAAAGGAGAGGGAGAGATGGGAAAGGAGAGAGAGAGATGAGATGGGAGGGTAGAGAACGAGAGAGAAACAAGAGGAAAAGGAGAGAGAGAGATGGGAAAGGAGAGAGAGAGAGATGAGATGGGAGGGGAGAGAGATGGGAAAGGAGAGATGAGATGGGAAAGGAGAGAGAGAGAGATGGGAAAGGAGAGAGAGATAGAGAGGGAGACAGATGGGAGGGGCGAGAGAGAGAGAAACAAGAGGAAAATGAGAGAGAGAGATGGGAAATGAGAGAGAGAGATGAGATGGGAGGGGAGGGGAGAGAAAGAGAGAGAAGGAAAAGGAGAGAGATGAGATGGGAGGGGAGAGAAACAAGACGAAGAGGAGAGAGAGATGGGATGGGAGGGGAGAGAAAGAGAGAGAGACAATAGGAAAATGAGAAAGAGATGAGATGGAAGGGGAGAGAGAAAGAGAGAGAAACAAGAGGAAAATGAGAGAGGGATGGGAAAGGAGAGAGAGAGATGAGATGGGATGGTAGGGGAGAGAAAAAGAGAGAAACAAGAGGAAAACGAGAGAGAGCGATGGGAAAGGAGAGAGAGATGGGAGGGGAGAGAAAGAGAAACAAGAGAGAGAGATGGGAAAGGAGAGAGAGAGATGAGATGGGAGGGGAGAGAAACAAGAGGAAAAGGAGAGAGAGATGAGATGGGAGGGGAGAGAGAGAGAGATGAGATGGGAGGGGAGAGAGAGAGAGATGAGATGGGAGTGGAGAGAAAGAGAGAGAAACAAGAGGAAAAGGAGAGAGAGATGGGAAGGAGAGAGAGATGGGATCGGAGGGGAGAGAAAGAGAGAGAACCAAGAGGAAAAGGAGAGAGAGAGATGAGATCGGAGGGGAGAGAACCAAGAGGAAAAGGAGAGAGAGAGATGAGATCGGAGGGGAGAGAAAGAGAGAGAACCAAGAGGAAAAGGAGAGAGAGAGATGGGAAAGGAGGGAGAGAGATGAGATCGGAGGGGAGAGAAAGAGAGAGAACCAAGAGGAAAAGGAGAGAGAGAGATGGGAAAAGAGGGAGAGAGAGATGGGAAAGGCGAGAGAGAGATGAGATCGGAGGGGAGAGAAAGAGAGAGAACCAAGAGGAAAAGGAGAGAGAGAGATGGGAAAGGAGGGAGAGAGAGATGGGAAAGGAGAGAGAGAGATGAGATGGGAGGGGAGAGAAAGAGAGAAAAACAAGAGGAAAAGGAGAGAGAGGTAGAGAGATGGGAGGGGAGAGAAAGAGAGAGAAACAAGATGAAAAGCAGAGAGATGAGATGGGAGGGGAGAGAAAGCGAGAGTAACAAGGGGAAAAGGAGAGAGACAGATGGGAAAGGAGAGAGAGAGATGAGATGGGAGGGGTGAGAAAGAGAGAGAAACAAGAGGAAAAGGAGAGAGAGAGATTGGATGGGAGGGGAGAGAAAGAGAGAGAAACAAGAGGAAAATGAGAGAGAGAGATGGGAAAGGAGAGAGAGAGATAAGATGGGAGGGGAGAGGAAGAGAGAGAAACAAGAGGAAAAGGTGAGAGAGAGATGGGAAAGGAGAGAGAGGTAGAGAGTTAGAGCGATGGGATGGGAGAGAAACAAGAGGAAAAGGAAAGAGAGAGATGAGATGGGAGGGGAGAGAATGAGAGAGAAACAAGAGGAAAAGGAGAGAGAGAGATGGGAAAGCAGATGAGAGATGAGATGGGATGGGATGGGAGGGGAGAGAAAGAGAGAGAAACAAGATGAAAAGGAGAGAGAGAGAGATGGGAAAGGAGAGAGAGGAAAAAGATGGAAGTAGAGAATGAGAGAGAAAGAGAGAGAAACAAGAGGAAAATGAGAGAGAGAGAGATGAGATGGGATGGGATGGGAGGGGAGAGAAAGAGAGAGAAACAACAGGAAAAGCAGAGAGATGAGAAAGGATAGGGAGATGAGATGGGAGAGAAAGAGGGAGAAACAAGAGGAAAAGGAGAGAGAGAAATAAAGAGGAAAAAGATGGAAGGGGAGAGAATGAGAGAGAAACAAGAGGAAAATGAGAGAGAGAGATGGGTAAGGAGAGAGAGATGGGATGGGAGGGGAGAGAGAAACAAGAGGAAAAGCAGAGAGATGAGAAAGGAGAGAGAGATGAGATGGGAGAGAAAGAGGGAGAAGCAAGAGGAAAAGGAGAGTGAGAAATGGCAAAGGAGAGAGAGAGATGAGATGGGAGGGGAGAGAAAGAGAGAGAATCAAGAGGAATAGGAGAGAGAGAGAGATGGGAAAGGAGAGAGAGATGAGATGGGATAGAAAGAGAGAGAAACAAGAGGAAAATGAGAGAGAGAGATGGGAAAGGAGAGAGAGAAATGAGATGGGAGGGGAGAGAAGGAGAGAGAAACAAGAGGTAAAGGAGAGAGAGAGATGGGAAAGGAGAGAGAATGATGAGATGGGAGGGGAGAGAGAAACAAGAGGAAAAGGAGTGAGATGGGAAAGGAGAGAGAGAGATGAGATTGGAGAGGAGAGAAAGAGAGAGAAACAAGAGGAAAAGGAGAGAGAGAGATGGGAAAGGAGAGAGAGAGAGATGAGAGGGAAGAGAAAGAGAGAGAAACGAGGAAAAGGAGAGAGAGGGATGGGAAAGGAGAGAGAGATAGAGAGGTAGAGAGATGGGAGGGGAGAGAAAGAGAGAGAAACAAGAGGAAAAGGAGAGAGAGATGGGAAAGGAGAGAGAGAGATGAGATGGGAGGGGAGAGCAAGAGAAAGAAACAAGAGGAAAAGGAGAGAGAGAGATGGGAAAGGACAGAGAGAGATGGGAAAGGAGAGAGAGATGGGAAAGGAGAGAGAGAGAGAGAAACAAGAGGAAAAGGAGAGAGAGAGAGAGAGAAACAAGAGGAAAAGGAGAGAGAGAGAGATGGGAAAGGTGAGAGAAAGCGAGAGAAACAAGAGGAAAAGGAGAGAGAGAAATGGGAAAGGAGAGAGAGAGATGAGATGGGAGGGGAGAGAAAGAGAGAGAAACAAGAGGAAAAGGAGAGAGATGGGAAAGGAGAGAGAGAAATGAGATGGGAGGGGAGAGAATGAGAGAGAAAGAAGAGGAAAAGTAGAGAGAGAGAGATCAGATGGGAGGGGAGAGAAAGAGAGAGAAACAAGAGGCAAAGGAGAGAGAGAGATGAGATGGGAGGGGAGAGAAAGAGAGAGAACCAAGAGGAAAAGGAGAGAGAAATGGGAAAGGAGCGAGAGAGATGAGATGGGAGAGAAATAGAGAGAAACAAGAGGAAAATGAGAGAGAGAGATGAGATGAGAGGGGAGAGAAGGAGAGAGAGAGATGGGAAAGGAGAGAGTGAGATGGGAAAGGAGAGAGAGAGAGATGAGATGGGAGGGGAGAGAAAGAGACATAAACAAGAGGAAAAGGAGAGAGAGAGATGAGATGGGAGGGGAGAGAAAGAGAGAGAAACAAGAGGAAAAGGAGAGAGAGAGATGGGAAAGGAGAGAGAGAGAGATGGGAAAGGAGAGAGAGAGATGTGATGGGACGGGAGAGAAAGTGAGAGAAACAAGAGGAAAAGGAGAGAGAGAGATGGGAAAGGAGAGAGAGATGGGAAAGGAGAGAGAGAGATGGGAAAGGAGAGAGAGATAGACAGGGAGAGAGAGAGATGGGAAAGGAGAAAGAGAGATGGGAAAGGAGGGGAGGGAAAGAGAGAGAAACAAGTGGAAAAGGAGAGATAGAGATGGGAAAGGAGAGAGAGAGATGGGATGCTAGGGGAGAGAAACAGAGAGAAACAAGAGGAAAAGGAGAGAGAGTGATGGGAAAGGAGAAAGAGAGATGGGAAAGGAGGGGAGAGAAACAGAGAGAAACAAGAGGAAAACGAGAGAGAGATGGGAAAGGAGAGAGAGATGAGATGGGAGGGGAGAGAAAGAGAGAGAAACAAGAGGAAAAGGAGAGAGAGAGATGAGATGGGAAAGGAGAGAGAGAGATGGGAGGCTAGGGGAGAGAAACAGAGAGAAACTAGAGGAAAAGGAGAGAGAGAGATGGGAAAGGATAGAGAGAGATGGGAAACGAGAGAGAGATAGAGAGTTAGAGAGATGGGAGGGGAGAGAAAGAGAGAGAAACAAGAGGAAAATGAGAGAGAGAGAGATGGGAAAGGAGAGAGAGAGATGAGATGGGAGGGGAGAGAAAGAGAGAGAAACAAGAGGAAAATGAGAGTGAGAGATGGGAAAGGAGAAAGAGAGAGCAATAAGAGGAAAAGGAGAGAGAGAGAGATGGGGAAAGGAGAGTGAGAGATGGGATGGGAGGGGAGAGAAAGAGAGAGAAACAAGAGGAAAAGGAGAGAGAGAGAGATGGGAAAGGTGAGAGAGATAGAGAGGGAGAGAGATGGGAGGTGAGAGAAACAAGAGGAAAATGAGAGAGAGAGAAACAAGAGGTAAAGGAGAGAGAGATGGGAACGGAGAGAGAGATAGAGAGGGAGAGAGATGGGAGGGGAGAGGAAGAAGAGAGAGAAACAAGTTAAAAGGAGAGAGAGAGAGAGAGATGGGAAAGGAGAGAGAGGAGGAAAGAGAGAAATTCTGTTCTTCAATTAGTTGTAGGTAACCTTTCTCCCAATCTCTCGCCCACCCCGCCGAGTACATCGTACACAGCTTGACAGACAAGCGCCACCCCCTCACCGTGTGTGTGTGTGTATGTGTGTGTGTGTGTGTGAGATGTCTGCGTATTTGTTGTTTACCCCTGGTCGTTCCTGATGTAGAAATCCTATGAATTACATTAAGGGTACACATGTCTGTGAAGTACTCAGCCACTTGCATGATAATTTCACGAGCAGGATGTTCCGTTGATCGGATCAACTGGATCCTTCGTCGTCGTAACCGACGTTTTCTTTTGTTTCATTCCTTCGACGAATCGGCTGAGCCGGTAGAGCGCCAGACATGATCTGCTGTGGTATTTCGTTACAGTCCTTTACGTTCCTAATTCAACCGCAGCCGACATCAGCTTTGCCTTTCATTCTCCTCTAATCAATAAAATAATGCACTGGTCACATACTGAGAGGGATTTAATCGATTATGGCCATCACTCAAATTTGAGGCCATTTGGCACTACTTTTCTGAGACAGTTCTCAGTGATACATGAGGTGATTACTTCTTTCTTACCATTCCTGATCGATTTATGTATCAATCACCACCATACACCAATTTGATATGTATTTAAACAACTAACAGTCTTTAGTTCAACAACGGCTGATAAAGTAAACAAGCACTAAAGAACTTTCACATCTCACGGGATAACTTAAGGTAAATACTTTGTTTATGTAGTACATTTGAGGCCTCCTCTCGTAGTAGTGGTGACAGTTATGTTTTACAATTTACAACTGATATATATATATATATATATATATATATATATATATATATATATATATATATATATATAATGAGATATGATACGATATGATTTATGGTAGGTAACCGAATCAGTTTACATATGAAAGGACCAAAACAGTCTCACCCATAACGGGGTAATACAAGGTCGCTATACTTAATAGGTGGAAATAATACATGCCTCTAGACCAGTTACATACACGTGTGTATATGTCTGTATGTATATGTGTGCGTATGAGTATATGTATGTATGAGTATGTATATGTGTGTGTGAGTGAGTGTATGTGTTTGGAGAAAACGATTGAGGAAACTATTGATACCTGATAAAACCATGGAAGAATTTGAATTATGTATCCTGTCGCTGCTGTCTCACATAAACATGTAACGTCGCAGTCCGTCTAGCTGTAAGTAGGTACAAGACAATGGGAGGCGGCAAGGGATGTGGGGAGTGAGAGGTTGTGGTTAGTGTGAGATGGAGTGGGTGGGGGAGAATGAGTTGGTGGTGTGAACTGTGATTAGAGAAGGGGTGTGGGTCACGGGTGGATGGGCGGTGGGGGTGATTGTCATGTGGATAGTTAAGAAATAATGGGAATGCTGGCCAAGTATTTATTGCGAGATAAACTAGACCAGTGGTCAATTAACAGTGTTCTGGCTGAAAATTGACCAATAAACCAGTTGACAGCGAATGGAGAGGAGGTGAGGGTGGAGAGACAATATTGGAAATATGACAGATTTAAAGTGGTGATATTTAACAGTAGGAAGATGTAATGGAGAACATTACTACTACTACTACTTCTGCTGCTGCTGCAATAACACCTATAAGAACAACATGAATGTCCAAAATCATTAGAAAGAAGCGACCATAAATACAAAAACAACACAAATAACAAATCTTGAGACTAATTGACAACAACAACCGCTAATTATGGTCGTTGTCATCATCATCATCACTATTGCCAACATTATCATCATCATCACCACCATCATCATCGTCACCATCATCATGATGTTTAAGTTGTGGTTAATATTGCTTCGTTTGATACTGTTTTTGATGATGATGATGATGATAGTAAAGGCGATACTGATGTTGTGGTTGTTGCTAATGATGTTGACAGTGTTCGAGCAACTCCTTGATCTCACAAAGCCACATGATCCACGAGATCCTATCGTATGATCCACGTGATCTTGCCTGCGACCTCTGACGGATGTTTCAGTACAACACTTCCGGATCACCATTTTAATGTTTCAATTTTACTACGCCGCCATTTTGGCTGTTGAAGTTCTCTGGTCGGAGGAGCATCCTCCCAGCAGGCACAACATGGAGGTAAGAGACGTTTTCTGATTGTTGTTGTTGTTGTTGTTGTTATTACCACCGCGTTGTTGTTAACGTTGTTGTTGATATTTTTGTGGTCTACATTAAGGGATTCGGGTTACGACCTTCACAAACACTACAACAATCGTTGATGCTTAGCAGCATTTCACCAGCCTTTACGTTTCAGTTCAAATTCTGTGGAGGTCGACTTAGCCTTTCATTATCGGGATCGATAAAATAAGTACCAGTTGAAAACTAGAGTCGATGTAATCGTCTATCGCCCTTCTCCAAAATTTCAGGCCTAGTGCATTATTATTATTATCATTATTATTATTATTATTATTATTATTATTAATAAGACGGTGAGCTGGCAGAATCGTTAGCACGCCGGGTGAAATGCTTAGCGGTATTTCGCCCGTCGCTACGTTCTGAGTTCAAATTCTGCCGAGGTCGAATTTGCCTCTCATCCTTTCGGGGGCGATGTAAGCAATTTAACCCCTCCCCCGAATTTTCAAGCCTTGTGCCTATAGTAGAAAGGATTATTATTATTATTATTATTAGTAGTAGTAGTAGTAGTAGTAGTGGTATTTTTATACAAAGCAGCGAGCTGGTAGAATCGTTAGCGAGACGGTCAAACTGCTGTTAAGCATTTCTTCCGGCTCTTTCTGTTCGGGGTTCAAATCCCGGGGTTGGAGTCGATAAAATAAAGTGCCAGTTAAGTACTGTGGACGATGTAATCGATTAACCCCCTCCCCTCAAATTGCTGGTGTTGTGCCAAACTTAA
>NC_142951.1:35673562-35703562 GCF_046866305.1 Octopus bimaculoides | reverse complement strand
CGAACGAACGTACGAACGAACGAAGGAAACAAAGAACGAATGAACAAACGTACGTACGTATTAACTAGGCACGAAATATCGAACGAACGAACGAACGTACGAATTAACTAGGCACGAAATATCGAACGAACGAACTAACGAACGTACGTACGTACGTATGTACGAACGAACGTACGAATGAACGAACGAACGAACGAAACAAAGAACGAACAAACGTACATACGTACGTACAAACAAACGAAAGAATTAACGAACGAATGAACGAACGTCCGTACGTACAAACGAATGAAAGTACGTACGTCCAAACGAACGAACGTACGAAGAGACGAACGAACGTACGTACGTATGTACAAAAGAACAAACTAACGAACGAACGTACATACGTAATTACGAACGTACGTATGTACGAACGAACGAACGTACGGACGTACGTATGTACGAACGAACGTACGTACGAACGAACGAAGGAAACAAAGAACGAATGAACAAACGTACGTACGTATTAACTAGGCACGAAATATCGAACGAACGAACGAACGTACGAACGAACGAATAAATGGACGAACGAACAAAAGTACATACGTACGTACAAACAAACGAACGAATGAACTAACGAGCGAATGAACGAACGTACGGACGAACAAATGAATGAACGTACGTACGTCCAAACGAACGAACGAACGTACGTACGTACGAAGGGACGAACGAACGGACGAACTTACGCATTACGAAGAAACAAACTAACGAACGAACGTACCTACGTAACTACGAACGAACGAACTAACGAACGAACGTACGTTGGTACGTATGTACGAAAGAACGAACGTATGCACGAAAGAACGAACGAACGTACGAAATAACGAACGAACGTACGTAAGTACGTAGGAACGAATGTTCGTTCCTACGTACGTAGTTCGTTCGTTATTTCGTACCTACGTTCCTTCGTTCCTTCGTACGTACGTTCATTCGTTCCTTCCTTCGTTCTTTCATACGTACGTACGTTGCTTCGTTATTTCGTACGTACGTACGTTGTTTCGTTCCTTCGAACGTACGTACGTTCGTTCGCTCTTTCCTTCGTTCGTAATTACGTATCTACATCCGTTCTTTCGTTCGTACGAACGTACGTACGTTCGTTTGGACGTACGTACGTTCATTCATTTGTTCTTTCATTTGTTCGTTCTTTCGTTTGTACGTACGTATATACGTTTGTTCCTTAGTTCATTCGTTCGTTCATTCGTTCTTTCTTTCGTTCGTTCGTACTTACGTATATACGTACGTTCATTCCTTCGTTTGTTCGTTAATTCTTTCGTTCTTTCGTTCATTCGATCGTACGTACGTATATACGTACGTAAGTTCGTTCGTTTGTACGTAAGTTCGTTCGTTCGTACGCACGTTCGTTCTTTCATTCTTACGTCCGTACGTACGTACCTTCGTTGTTTCGATCGTTCGTTTCTTCGTTAGTTCTTTCGTTCGTTCGTTCGTTCGTACTTGCGTACGTTCCATCGTACGTGCGAAAGAATTGATGAACGAGCGAACGATCGAGGGAACGTACGGAAATTCGTTCGTTCGTTTGTACGTACTTACGTTTTTCGATAGTTCGTTCCTACTTACGGAGAAATGAACGAATGAACGAACGTACGTATGTAGGTACGACCGAACGATCAAATGAACGAACGTACGTAAGTACGTAGGAACGAACGTTCGTTCTTTCGTACTTACATATGTACGTACATAAGTTCGTTCGTTCTTTCTTTCGTTCATTCGTTTGTTTGTTAGTTAATTCTTTTGTTCGTTCGTTCATTCGATCGTACTTACGTATGTACGTACGTAATTTCGTTCGTTCTTTCGTTCTTACTTACGTTCGTTCGTCCGTTCGTTCGTACGTACATTCGTTCTTTCGATCGTTCGTTTCTTAGTTCGTTCGTTCGTTCGTGCGTACGTACTTACGTACGTTCCATGGTACGTACCTGCGCTCGAAGGAACGAAGTACGTACGTAGGTACGACCGAACGAACGAATGAACGAACGAACAAACGTACGTACGTACGTAGAAACGAACGACGGAAAGAACTAATGGGCGAGCGAACGAAAGAAAGTACGTACGTACGTACAAACGAAAGTACTAACGAACGAACGAACTAATGAACAAACAAACGAATGAACGAACATAGGTACGTACGTACGAAGGGACGAACGAAGGAACGTACGTACGTACGAACGAACGTACTTAAGTATGAACGAACGAACGAAAGAAAGAACGTGCATACCTAATTACGAACGAACGTATGAAATAACGAACGAACGTACGAAATAACGAACGAGCGTACGTAAGTACGTAGGAACGAACGTTCGTACTTACGTATGTACGTACGTAAGTTCGTTCGTTCGTACGTACGTTCGTTCGTTCGTAATTATGTATGTACGTACCTTCATTCGTTCGTTCGTTTCTTCGTTAATTCTCTCGTTCGTTCGTTCGATCGTACTTACGTACGTAGGTACGACCGAACGATGAAACGAACGTACGTACGTATTACGTAGGCACGAAATATCGAACAAACGTACGTAAGAAGGAACGAACGAACAAACGTGCGAACGAACGAACGAATGAACGAACGAACAAACGTACGACGGAAAGAACTAACGAGCGAACGAACGAACGTACGTACAAACGTAAGAACGAACGCACGAACGAACGAACTAATGAAAGAACA
The DNA here is from genome assembly GCF_046866305.1 of Octopus bimaculoides. NCBI lineage: Eukaryota > Metazoa > Mollusca > Cephalopoda > Octopoda > Octopodidae > Octopus > Octopus bimaculoides. The sequence goes on along the minus strand of NC_142951.1, from coordinate 35,700,852 downwards.
AACGAAAGAACGTCCGTACGTCCAAACGAACGAAGGAACGTACGTACGAAGGGACGAACGAACGTACATATGTACGAACGAACAAACAAACAAACTAAGGAACGTACATACGCACGTAAGTACGTACGTACAAACGAAAGAACGAACGTACATACGTAATTACGAACAAATGAACTAAATAACGAACGAAAGAACGAACGAACGTACGTACGTGCGTTGTACGAACGAACGTAGGTACGTACGAACGAACGAACCAACGTACGTACGTATGAACGAAAGAAAGAACGAACGAACGTAGGTACGAACGAACGGAGGAACGAACGTACGAAATAACGAACGAACTTACGAAATAACGAACGAACTTACGTACGAACATACGTAAGTACGTAGGAACAAACGTAAGTTCGTTCGTTTTTCGTTCGTTCGATCGTACTTACTTATGTACGTACGGAAGTTCGTTCGTTTGTACGTACGTACTTTCGTTCGTTCGTTTCTTTGTTCGTTCGTTCGTACCTACGTACTTTCGTTCTTTCATTCATTCGTCCTTTCGTTCGTTTGTCCGTCCGTTTGTTCTTTCGCTTGTTCGATCGTTCGTTTCTTCGTTAGTTCTTTCGTTCGTACGTACGTATTTACCTACATACGTACGTTCCTTCGTGCGTACGTGCGCTCGTTCGTTTGTACATACGAACAAACATACGTACGTACGTACGAACGAAAGAATTAACGAACGAACGATCGAAAAAACGAAATAACGAACGATCGTAAGTACGTACGTTTGTTCGTTCGTTCTTTCGTTTGTTCGTAAATTCTTTAATTTCGTTCGTTCCTTCGTACGCCCGTACTTTCGTTAGTTCGTTCGTTCGTTCGATCGTTCGTACGTACTTACGTTTGTTCGATCGTTCGTTCGTTTGTACGTACGTTCGTTCGTACATACGTACTTCCGTTCGTTCGGTCGTTTGTACGTACGTTCGTTCATTCGTACTTTCGTTCGTTCATAAGTACTTTCGTTCGTTCATTCGTTCGTACGTACGTACGAACGAACGAACGACCGAACGAACGAACTAACAAGCGAGCGAACGTACGTACAAATGATAGAATGAACGAACGTACGTCCAAACAAACGAACGTACGTACGTACGAAGGAACGAAACAACGTACGTACGTACCAAAGAACGAACCAACGTACGTACATATGAAAGAACGAACGAACGAAAGAAAGAAAGAAAGAACGAATGAACGAACGTACGAAATAACGAACGAACGTACGTAAGTACGTAGGAACGAATGTTCGTTCCTACGTACGTAGTTCGTTCGTTATTTCGTACCTACGTTCCTTCGTACGTACGTTCGTTCGTTCCTTCCTTCGTTCTTTCATACGTACGTACGTTGGTTCGTTCTTTCGTACGTACGTACGTTGTTTCGTTCCTTCGTACGTACGTACGTTCGTTCGCTCTTTCCTTCGTTCGTTCCTTTGTTCTTTCATTTGTTCGTTCTTTCGTTTGTACGTACGTATATACGTTTGTTCCTTAGTTCATTCGTTCGTTCATTCGTTCCTTCTTTCGTTCGTTCGTACTTACGTATATACGTACGTTCATTCCTTCGTTTCGCTAATTCTTCCGTTCGTTCGATCGTACTTACGTACGTAGGTACGACCGAACGATGAAACGAAGGAACGTACGTATTACGTAGGAACGTACGTACGAAGGGACGAACGAACGTACATATGTACGAACGAACAAACAAACAAACTAACGAACAAACGAACGTACATACGCACGTAAGTACGTACGTACAAACGAAAGAACGAACGTACATACGTAATTACGAACGAATGAACTAACTAAATTACGAACGAAAGAACGAACGAACGTACGTACGTGCGTTGTACGAACGAACGTACGTACGTACGAACGAACGAACCAACGTACGTACGTATGAACGAAAGAAAGAACGAACGAACGTAGGTACGAACAAACGGAGGAACGAACGTACGAAATAACGAACGAACTTACGAAATAACGAACGAACTTACGTACGAACATACGTAAGTACGTAGGAACAAAGGTAAGTTCGTTCGTTCTTTCGTTCGTTCGATCGTACTTACCTATGTACGTACGGAAGTTCGTTCGTTTGTACGTACGTACTTTCGTTCGTTCGTTTCTTTGTTCGTTCGTTCGTTCGTTCGTACCTACGTACTTTCGTTCTTTCATTCATTCGTCCTTTGGACGTACGTACGTTCATTCCTTTGTTCTTTCATTTGTTCGTTCTTTCGTTTGTACGTACGTATATACGTTTGTTCCTTAGTTCATTCGTTCGTTCATTCGTTCTTTCTTTCGTTCGTTCGTACTTACGTATATACGTACGTTCATTCCTTCGTTTGTTCGTTAATTCTTTCGTTCTTTCGTTCATTCGATCGTACTTACGTATATACGTACGTAAGTTCGTTCGTTTGCACGTAAGTTCGTTCGTTCGTACGTACGTTCGTTCTTTCATTCTTACGTCCGTACGTACGTACCTTCGTTGTTTCGATCGTTCGTTTCTTCGTTAGTTCTTTCGTTCGTTCGTTCGTTCGTACTTGCGTACGTTCCATCGTACGTGCGAAAGAATTGATGAACGAGCGAACGATCGAGGGAACGTACGGAAATTCTTTCGTTCGTTTGTACGTACTTACGTTTTTTCGATAGTTCGTTCCTACTTGCGTAGAAATGAACGAACGAACGAATGAACGAACGTACGTATGTAGGTACGACCGAACGATCAAATGAACTAACGTACGTACGTATTACGTAGGCACGAAATATGGAACGAACGTACGTAAGAACGAACGAATGAACAAACGAACGAACGAACGAACGAACAAACGTACGCACGTGCTTACAAAATAACGATCGAAAGATGGAAAGAACTAACGAGCGAACGAACGTACGTACGTACAAACAATAGAACAAACGTACGTACGTATAAACGATAGAACAAACGTACATATGTATTACGAACTAACTAAGGAACGAAAGAACGAACGTACGTACGTACGTACGAACGAACGAACCAACGTACTTACGTATGAACGAAAGAACGAACGAACGAACGTACGAAATAACGAACGAACGTACGTAAGTACGTAGGAACGAACGTACGTAAGTACGTAGGAACGAACGTTCGTTCTTTCGTACTTACGTATGTACGTACATAAGTTCGTTCGTTCGGTCTTTCTTTCGTTCATTCGTTTGTTTGTTAGTTAATTCTTTTGTTCGTTCGTTCATTCGATCGTACTTACGTATGTACGTACGTAATTTCGTTCGTTCGTACGTTCGTTATTTCGTTCTTACTTACGTTCGTTCGTCCGTTCGTTCGTACGTACATTCGTTCTTTCGATCGTTCGTTTCTTAGTTCGTTCGTTCGTTCGTGCGTACGTACTTACGTACGTTCCATGGTACGTACCTGCGCTCGAAGGAACGAAGTACGTACGTAGGTACGACCGAACGAACGAACGAACGTACGTACGTGTTACGTAGGTACGTAAATATCGAACAAACGTACGTAAGAACGAACGAACATACGAATGAACGAACGAAAGTACGAACGAACGAACGAATGAACGAACGAACGAATGAACGAACGAACAAACGTACGTACGTACGTACGTAGAAACGAACGACGGAAAGAACTAATGGGCGAGCGAACGAACGAACGAACGTACGTACGTACGTACAAACGAAAGTACTAACGAACGAACGAACTAATGAACAAACAAACGAATGAACGTCCGTACGTCCAAACGAACGAACGAACATAGGTACGTACGTACGAAGGGACGAACGAACGATCGTACGTACGTACGAACGAACGTACTTACGTATGAACGAACGAACGAAAGAAAGAACGTGCATACCTAATTACGAACGAACGTATGAAATAACGAACGAACGTACGTAAGTACGTAGGAACGAACCTTCGTACTAACGTATGTACGTACGTAAGTTCGTTCGTTCGTTCGTTCGTAATTATGTATGTACGTACCTTCATTCGTTCGTTCGTTCGTTCGTTTCTTCGTTAATTCTCTCGTTCGTTCGTGCGATCGTACTTACGTAAGTAGGTACGACCGAACGATGAAACGAACGTACGTACGTATTACGTAGGCACGAAATATCGAACAAACATACGTAAGAACGAACGAACGAACAAACGTGCGAACGAACGAACGAATGAACGAACGAACAAACGTACGACGGAAAGAACTAACGAGCGAACGAACGAACGTAGGTACAAACGAAAGAACGAACGCACGAACGAACGAACAAATGAAAGAACATCCGTACGTCCAAACGAACGAAGGAACGTACGTACGAAGGGACGAACGAACGTACATATGTACGAATGAACAAACAAACTAACGAACGAACGAACGTACATACGCACGTAAGTACGTACGTACAAACGAAAGAACGAACGTACATACGTAATTACGAACGAATGAACTAACTAACGAACGAAAGAACGAACGAACGAACGTACGTACGTGCGTTGTACGAACGAACGTACGTACGTACGAACGAACGAACCAACGTACGTACGTATGAACGAAAGCAAGAACGAACGAACGTAGGTAGGAACGAACGGAGGAACGAACGTACGAAATAACGAACGAACTTACGAAATAACGAACGAACTTACGTACGAACATACGTAAGTACGTAGGAACAAACGTAAGTTCGTTCGTTCTTTCGTTCGCTCGATCGTAGTTACCTATGTACGTACGGAAGTTCGTTCGTTTGTACGTACGTACTTTCGTTCGTTCGTTTCTTTGTTTGTTCGTTCGTACCTACGTACTTTCGTTCTTTCATTCATTCGTCCTTTCGTTCGTTTGTCCGTCCGTTTGTTCTTTCGCTTGTTCGATCGTTCGTTTCTTTCGTTCGTACGTACGTATTTACCTACATACGTACGTTCCTTCGTGCCTACGTGCGCTCGTTCGTTTGTACATACGAACAAACATACGTACGTACGTACGAACGAAAGAATTAACGAACGAACGATCGAAAAAACGAAATAACGAACGATCTACGTACGTACGTTTGTTCGTTCGTTTTTTCGTTTGTTCGTAACTTCTTCAATTTCGTTAGTTCGTTCGTTCGTTCGATCGTTCGTACGTACTTACGTTTGTTCGATCGTTCGTTCGTTTGTACGTACGTTCGTTCGTACATACGTACTTCCGTTCGTTCGGTCGTTTGTACGTACGTTCGTTCATTCGTACTTTCGTTCGTTCATAAGTACTTTCGTTCGTTCATTCGTTCGTACGTACGTACGAACGAACGAACGACCGAACGAACGAACGACCGAACGAACGACCGAACGAACGAACTAACAAGCGAGCGAACGTACGTACAAATGATAGAATGAACGAACGTACGTCCAAACAAACGAACGTACGTACGTACGAAGGAACGAAACAACGTACGTACGAACCAACGTACGTACATATGAACGAACGAACGAACGAAAGAAAGAAAGAAAGAACGAATGAACGAACGTACGAAATAACGAACGAACGTACGTAAGTACGTAGGAACGAATGTTCGTTCCTACGTACGTAGTTCGTTCGTTATTTCGTACCTACGTTCCTTCGTTCGTTCGTACGTACGTTCGTTCGTTCCTTCCTTCGTTCTTTCATACGTACGTACGTTGGTTCGTTCTTTCGTACGTACGTACGTTGTTTCGTTCGTTAGTTAGTTAGTTCATTCGTTCGTAATTACGTATGTACGTTCGTTCTTTCGTTTGTACGTACGTACTTACGTGCGTATGTACGTTCGTTCGTTCGTTAGTTTGTTTGTTTGTTCGTTCGTACATATGTACGTTCGTTCGTCCCTTCGTACGTACGTTCCTTCGTTCGTTTGGACGTACGGACGTTCTTTCGTTTGTTCTTTCATTAGTTCGTTCGTTCGTGCGTTCGTTCTTTCGTTTGTACGTACGTTCGTTCGTTCGCTCGTTAGTTCTTTCCGTCGTACGTTTGTTCGTTCGTTCATTCGTTCGTTCGTTCGCACGTTTGTTCGTTCGTTCGTTCTTACGTACGTACGTTCGTTTCATCGTTCGGTCGTACCTACGTACGTAAGTACGATCGAACGAACGAACGAGAGAATTAACGAAGAAACGAACGAACGAATGAAGGTACGTACATACATAATTACGAACGAACGAACGTACGTACGAACGAACGAACGAACGAACTTACGTACGTACATACGTAAGTACGAACGTTCGTTCCTACGTACTTACGTACGCTCGTTCGTTATTTCGTACGTTCGTTCGTTATTTCATACGGTCGTTCGTAATTAGGTATGCACGTTCTTTCTTTCGTTCGTTCGTTCATACGTAAATACGTTCGTTCGTACGTACGTACGTTCGTTCGTTCGTCCCTTCGTACGTACGTACCTATGTTCGTTCGTTCGTTTGGACGTACGGACGTTCATTCGTTTGTTTGTTCATTAGTTCGTTCGTTCGTTAGTACTTTCGTTTGTACGTACGTACGTACGTTCGTTCGTTCGCTCGCCCATTAGTTCTTTCCGTCGTTCGTTTCTACGTACGTACGTACGTTTGTTCGTTCGTTCATTCGTTCGTTCGTTCGTACTTTCGTTCGTTCATTCGTTTGTTCGTTCGTTCTTACATACGTTTGTTCGATATTTACGTACCTACGTAACACGTACGTACGTTCGTTCGTTCGTTCGGTCGTACCTACGTACGTACTTCGTTCCTTCGAGCGCAGGTACGTACCATGGAACGTACGTAAGTACGTACGCACGAACGAACGAACAAACTAAGGAACGAACGATCGAAAGAACGAATGTACGTACGAACGAACGGACGAACGAACGTAAGTAAGAACGAAAGAACGAACGTACGTACGAACGTACGTACGAACGAACGAAATTACGTACGTACATACGTAAGTACGATCGAATGAACGAACGAACAAAAGAATTAACTAACAAACAAACGAATGAACGAAAGAAAGAACGAACGAACGAACTTATGTACGTACATACGTAAGTACGAAAGAACGAACGTTCGTTCCTACGTACTTACGTACGTTCGTTCGTTATTTCGTACGTTCGTTCGTTCGTTATTTCGTACGTTCGTTCGTTCGTTCTTTCGTTCCTTAGTTAGTTCGTTCGTTCGTAATACATATGTACGTTTGTTCTATCGTTTATACGTACGTACGTTTGTTCTATTGTTCGTACGTACGTACGTTCGTTCGCTCGTTAGTTCTTTCCATCTTTCGTTCGTTCTTTTGTAGGCACGTGCGTACGTTTGTTCGTTCGTTCGTTCGTTCGTTTGTTCATTCGTTCGTTCTTACGTACGTTCGTTCCATATTTCGTGCCTACGTAATACGTACGTACGTTCGTTCATTTGATCGTTCGGTCGTACCTACATACGTACGTTCGTTCATTCGTTCGTTCGTTCATTTCTACGTAAGTAGGAACGAACTATCGAAAAAACGTAAGTACGTACAAACGAACGAACGAATTTCCGTACGTTCCCTCGATCGTTCGCTCGTTCATCAATTCTTTCGCACGTACGATGGAACGTACGCAAGTACGAACGAACGAACGAACGAAAGAACTAACGAAGAAACGAACGATCGAAACAACGAAGGTACGTACGTACGGACGTAAGAATGAAAGAACGAACGTACGTACGAACGAACGAACTTACGTACAAACGAACGAACTTACGTACGTATATACGTAAGTACGATCGAATGAACGAAAGAATTAGCGAAACGAAGGAATGAACGTACGTATATACGTAAGTACGAACGAACGAAAGAACGAACGAATGAACGAACGAATGAATTAAGGAACAAACGTATATACGTACGTACAAACGAAAGAACGAACAAATGAAAGAACAAAGGAATGAACGTACGTACGTCCAAACGAACGTACGTACGTTCGTACGAATGAAAGTACGGATGTAGATACGTAATTACGAACGAAGGAAAGAGCGAACGAACGTACGTACGTACGAAGGAACGAAACAACGTACGTACGTACGAAAGAACGAACCAACGTACGTACGTATGAAAGAACGAAGGAAGGAACGAACGAACGTACGTACGAACGAACGTACGTACGAACGAACGAAGGAACGTAGGTACGAAATAACGAACGAACTACGTACGTAGGAACGAACATTCGTTCCTACGTACTTACGTACGTTATTTCGTACGTTCGTTCATTCGTTCTTTCATATGTACGTACGTTGGTTCGTTCTTTGGTACGTACGTACGTTGTTTCGTTCCTTCGTACGTACGTACGTTCGTTTGTTTGGACGTACGTTCGTTCATTCTATCATTTGTACGCACGTTCGCTCGCTTGTTAGTTCGTTCGTTCGGTCGTTCGTTCGTTCGTACGTACGTACGAACGAATGAACGAACGAAAGTACTTATGAACGAACGAAAGTACGAATGAACGAACGTACGTACAAACGACCGAACGAACGGAAGTACGTATGTACGAACGAACGTACGTACAAACGAACGAACGATCGAACAAACGTAAGTACGTACGAACGATCGAACGAACGAACGAACTAACGAAAGTACGGGCGTACGAAGGAACGAACGAAATTGAAGAATTTACGAACAAACGAAAGAACGAACGAACAAACGTACGTACGTAGATCGTTCGTTATTTCGTTTTTTCGATCGTTCGTTCGTTAATTCTTTCGTTCGTACGTACGTACGTATGTTTGTTCGTATGTAAAAACGAACGAGCGCACGTAGGCACGAAGGAACGTACGTATGTAGGTAAATACGTACGTACGAACGAAAGAACTAACGAAGAAACGAACGATCGAACAAGCGAAAGAACAAACGGACGGACAAACGAACGAAAGGACGAATGAATGAAAGAACGAAAGTACGTAGGTACGAACGAACGAACAAAGAAACGAACGAACGAAAGTACGTACGTACAAACGAACGAACTTCCGTACGTACATAAGTAAGTACGATCGAACGAACGAAAGAACGAACGAACTTACATTTGTTCCTACGTACTTACGTATGTTCGTACGTAAGTTCGTTCGTTATTTCGTAAGTTCGTTCGTTATTTCGTACGTTCGTTCCTCCGTTCGTTCGTACCTACGTTCGTTCGTTCTTTCTTTCGTTCATACGTACGTACGTTGGTTCGTTCGTTCGTACGTACCTACGTTCGTTCGTACAACGCACGTACGTACGTTCGTTCGTTCTTTCGTTCGTTAGATAGTTCATTCGTTCGTAATTACGTATGTACGTTCGTTCTTTCGTTTGTACGTACGTACTTACGTGCGTATGTACGTTCGTTCGTTAGTTTGTTTGTTTGTTCGTTCGTACATATGTACGTTCGTTCGTCCCTTCGTACGTACGTTCCTTCGTTCGTTTGGACGTACGGACGTTCTTTCGTTTGTTCTTTCATTAGTTCGTTCGTTCGTGCGTTCGTTCTTTCGTTTGTACGTACGTTCGTTCGTTCGCTCGTTAGTTCTTTCCGTCGTACGTTTGTTCGTTCGTTCATTCGTTCGTTCGTTCGCACGTTTGTTCGTTCGTTCGTTCTTACGTACGTACGTTCGTTTCATCGTTCGGTCGTACCTACGTACGTTCGTTTCATCGTTCGATCGTACCTACGTACGTAAGTACGATCGAACGAACGAACGAGAGAATTAACGAAGAAACGAACGAACGAATGAAGGTACGTACATACATAATTACGAAGGAACGTACGTACGAACGAACGAACGAACTTACGTACGTACATACGTAAGTACGAACGTTCGTTCCTACGTACTTACGTACGCTCGTTCGTTATTTCGTACGTTCGTTCGTTATTTCATACGTTCGTTCGTAATTAGGTATGCACGTTCTTTCTTTCGTTCGTTCGTTCATACGTAAGTACGTTCGTTCGTACGTACGTACCTATGTTCGTTCGTTCGTTTGGACGTACGGACGTTCATTCGTTTGTTTGTTCATTAGTTCGTTCGTTCGTTAGTACTTTCGTTTGTAAGTACGTACGTACGTTCGTTCGTTCGCTCGCCCATTGGTTCTTTCCGTCGTTCGTTTCTACGTACGTACGTACGTTTGTACGTTCGTTCATTCGTTCGTTCATTCGTTCGTTCGTTCATTCGTTCATTCGTTCGTTCGTTCGTACTTTCGTTCGTTCATTCGTTTGTTCGTTCGTTCTTACGTACGTTTGTTCGATATTTACTTACCTACGTAACACGTACGTACGTTCGTTCGTTCGTTCGGTCGTACCTACGTACGTACTTCGTTCCTTCGAGCGCAGGTACGTACCATGGAACGTACGTAAGTACGTACGCACGAACGAACGAACGATCGAAAGAACGAATGTACGTACGAACGAACGGACGAACGATCGTAAGTAAGAACGAAAGAACGAACATACGTACGTACATACGTAAGTACGATCGAATGAACGAACGAACAAAAGAATTAACTAACAAACAAACGAATGAACGAAAGAAAGAAAGAACGAACGAACTTATGTACGTACATACGTAAGTACGAAAGAACGAACGTTCGTTCCTACGTACTTACGTACGTTCGTTCGTTATTTCGTACGTTCGTTCGTTCGTTCTTTCGTTCTTTCGTTCATACGTAAATATCGAACAAACGTACGTAAGAACGAACGAACAAACGAATGAACGAACGAACGAATGAACGAACGAACAAACGTACGTACGTACGTAGACACGAACGACGGAAAGAACTAATGGGCGAGCGAACGAACGAACGTACGTACGAACGTACAAACGAAAGTACTAACGAACGAACGAACTAATGAACAAACAAACGAATGAACGTCCGTACGTCCAAACGAACGAACGAACATAGGAACGTACGTACGAAGGGACGAACGAACGAACGTACGTACGTACGAACGAACGAACGTACGTACGTACGAACGAACGTACTTACGTATGAACGAACCAACGAAAGAAAGAACGAACGAAAGAAAGAACGTGCATACCTAATTACGAACGAACGTATGAAATAACGAACGAACGTACGAAATAACGAACGAGCGTACGTAAGTACGTAGGAACGAACGTTCGTACTTACGTATGTACGTACGTAAGTTCGTTCGTTCGTTCGTACGTACGTTCCTTCGTAATTATGTATGTACGTACCTTCATTCGTTCGTTCGTTTCTTCGTTAATTCTCTCGTTCGTTCGTTCGATCGTACTTACGTACGTAGGTACGACCGAACGATGAAACGAACGTACGTATGTATTACGTAGGCACGAAATATCGAACAAACGTACGTAAGAACGAACGAACGAACAAAGGTGCGAACGAACGAACGAATGAACGAACGTACGTACGTGTTACGTAGGTAGGTAAATATCGAACAAACGTACGTAAAAACGAACGAACAAACGAATGAACGAACGAAAGTACGAACGAACGAACGAATGAACGAATGAACGAACGAACGAATGAATGAACGAATGAACGAACGAACAAACGTACGTACTTACGTAGAAACAAACGACGGAAAGAACTAATGGGCGAGCGAACGAACGAACGTACGTACGTTCGTACAAACGAAAGTACTAACGAACGAACGAACTAATGAACAACGAAACGAATGAACGTCCGTACGTCCAAACGAACGAACGAACATAGGTACGTAGGTACGAAGGGACGAACGAACGAACGTACGAAATAACGAACGTGCGTACGTAAGTACGTACGAACGAATGTTCGTACTTACGTATGTACGTACGTAAGTTCGTTCGTTCGTTCGTACGTACGTTCGTTCGTTCGTAATTATGTATGTACGTACCTTCATTCGTTCGTTCGTTTCTTCGTTAATTCTCTCGTTCGTTCGTTCGATCGTACTTACGTACGTAGGTACGACCGAACAATGAAACGAACGTACGTACGTATTACCTAGGCACGAAATATCGAACAAACGTACGTAAGAACGAACGAACGAACAAACGTGCGAACGAACGAACGAATGAACGAACGAACGTACGTACGTGTTACGTAGGTACGTAAATATCGAACAAACGTACGTAAGAACGAAAGAACAAACGAATGAACGAAAGAAAGTACGAACGAACGAACGAATGAACAAACGAACGAATGAACGAACGAATGAACGAACGAACAAACGTACGTACTTACGTAGAAACGAACGACGGAAAGAACTAATGGGCGAGCGAACGAACGACCGTACGTACGTACGTACAAACGAAAGTACTAACGAACGAACGAACTAATGAACAAACAAACGAATGAACGTCCGTACGTCCAAACGAACGAACGAACATAGGTACGTACGTACGAATGGACGAACGAACGAACGTACGTACGGACGAACGAACGTACTTACGTATGAACGAACGAACGAAAGAAAGAATGTGCATACCTAATTACGAACGAACGTATGAAATAACGAACGAACGTACGAAATAACGAACGAGCGTACGTAAGTACGTAGGAACGAACGTTCGTACTTACATATGTACGTACGTAGGTTCGTTCGTTCGTACGTACGTACGTTCGTTCGTTCGTAATTATGTATGTACGTACCTTCATTCGTTCGTTCGTTTCTTCGTTAATTCTCTCGTTCGTTCGTTCGATCGTACTTACGTACGTAGGTACGACCGAACGATGAAACGAACGTACGTACGTATTACGTAGGCACGAAATATCGAACAAACGTACGTAAGAACGAACGAACGAACAAACGTGCGAACGAACGAACGAATCAACGAACGAACGTACGTACGTGTTACGTAGGAACGTAAATATCGAACAAACGTGCGTAAGAACGAACGAACAAACGAATGAACGAACGAAAGTACGAACGAACGAATGAACGAACGAACGAATGAACGAACGAATGAACGAACGAACAAACGTACGTACTTACGTAGAAACGAACGACGAAAGAACTAATGGGCGAGCGAACGAAGGAACGTACGTACGTACGTACAAACGAAAGTACTAACGAACGAACGAACTAATGAACAAAGAAACGAATGAACGTCCGTACGTCCAAACGAACATAGGTACGTACGTACGAAGGGACGAACGAACGAACGTACGTACGTACGAACGTACGTACTTACGTATGAACGAACGAACGAAAGAAAGAACGTGCATACCTAATTACGAACGAACGTATGAAATAACGAACGAACGTACGAAATAACGAACGAGCGTACGTAAGTACGTAGGAACGAACGTTCGTACTTACGTATGTACGTACGTAAGTTCGTTCGTTCGTTCGTACGTACGTTCGTTCGTTCGTAATTATGTATGTACGTACCTTCATTCGTTCGTTCGTTTCTTCGTTAATTCTCTCGTTCGTTCGTTCGATCGTACTTACGTACGTAGGTACGACCGAACGATGAAATGAACGTACGTACGTATTACGTAGGCACGAAATATCGAACAAACGTACGTAAGAAGGAACGAACGAACAAACGTGCGAACGAACGAACGAATGAACGAACGAACAAACGTACGACGGAAAGAACTAACGAGCGAACGAACGAACGTACGTACAAACGAAAGAACGAACGCACGAACGAACGAACTAATGAAAGAACAAACGAAAGAACGTCCGTACGTCCAAACGAACGAAGGAACGTACGTACGAAGGGACGAACGAACGTACATATGTACGAACGAACAAACAAACAAACTAACGAACGAACGAACGTACATACGCACGTAAGTACGTACGTACGTACAAACGAAAGAACGAACGTACATACGTAATTACGAACGAATGAACTAACTATCGAACGAAAGAACGAACGAACGTACGTGCGTTGTACGAACGAACGTACGTACGTACGAACGAACGAACCAACGTACGTACGTATGAACGAAAGAAAGAACGAACGAACGTAGGTAGGAACGAACGGAGGAACGAACGTACGAAATAACGAACGAACTTACGAAATAACGAACGAACTTACGTACGAACATACGTAAGTACGTAGGAACAAACGTAAGTTCGTTCGTTCTTTCGTTCGTTTGATCGTACTTACCTATGTACGTACGGAAGTTCGTTCGTTTGTACGTACGTACTTTCGTTCGTTCGTTCGTTCGTTCGTACCTACGTACTTTCGTTCTTTCATTCATTCGTCCTTTCGTTCGTTTGTCCGTCCGTTTGTTCTTTCGCTTGTTCGATCGTTCGTTTCTTCGTTAGTTCTTTCGTTCGTACGTACGTATTTACCTACATACGTATAAACGATAGAACAAACGTACATATTTATTACGAACGAACGAACTAACTAAGGAACGAAAGAACGAACGTACGTACGTACGAACGAACGAACGTACGTACGTACGTACGAACGAACGAACCAACGTACTTACGTATGAACGAAAGAACGAAAGAACGAACGAACGAACGAACGAACGAACGTACGAAATAACGAACGAACGTACGTAAGTACGTAGGAACGAACGTTCGTTCTTTCGTACTTACGTATGTACGTACATAAGTTCGTTCGTTCGTTCTTTCTTTCGTTCATTCGTTTGTTTCTTAGTTAATTATTTTGTTCGTTCGTTCATTCGATCGTACTTACGTATGTACGTACGTAATTTCGTTCGTTCGTACGCACGTTCGTTCTTTCGTTCTTACTTACGTTCGTTCGTCTGTTCGTTCGTCCATACATTCGTTCTTTCGATCGTTCGTTTGTTCGTTCGTGCGTACGTACTTACGTACGTTCCATGGTACGTACCTGCGCTCGAAGGAACGAAGTACGTACGTAGGTACGACCGAACGAACGAACGAACGTACGTACGTGTTACGTAGGTACGTAAATATCGAACAAACGTACGTAAGAACGAACGAACAAACGAATGAACGAACGAAAGTACGAATGAACGAACGATTGAACGAACGAACGAATGAACGACCGAATGAACGAACGAACAAACGTACGTACGTACGTAGAAACGAACGACGGAAAGAACTAATGGGCGAGCGAACGAACGTACGTACGTACGTACAAACGAAAGTACTAACGAACGAACGAACTAATGAACAAACAAACGAATGAACGTCCGTACGTCCAAACGAACGAACGAACATAGGTACGTACGTACGAAGGGACGAACGAACGAACGTACGTACGTACGTACGAAGGGACGAACGAACGAACGTACGTACGTACGAACGAACGTACTTACGTATGAACGAACGAACGAATGAAAGAACGAACGAAAGAAAGAACGTGCATACCTAATTACGAACGAACGTATGAAATAACGAACGAACGTACGAAATAACGAACGAGCGTACGTAAGTACGTA
The DNA here is from genome assembly GCF_046866305.1 of Octopus bimaculoides. Classification (NCBI taxonomy): domain Eukaryota; kingdom Metazoa; phylum Mollusca; class Cephalopoda; order Octopoda; family Octopodidae; genus Octopus; species Octopus bimaculoides. Next base: position 35,685,515 of record NC_142951.1, on the reverse strand, counting down.
GGAGCGAACGGTCGTACTTACGTATGTACGTACGTAAGTTCGTTCGTTCGTTCGTACGTACGTTCGTTCGTTCGTAATTATGTATGTACGTACCTTCATTCGTTCGTTCGTTTCTTCGTTAATTCTCTCGTTCGTTCGTTCGATCGTACTTACGTACGTAGGTACGACCGAACGATGAAACGAACGTACGTACGTATTACGTAGGCACGAAATATCGAACAAACGTACGTAAGAACGAACGAACGAACAAACGTGCGAACGAACGAACGAATCAACGAACGAACGTACGTACGTGTTACGTAGGTACGTAAATATCGAACAAACGTACGTAAGAACGAACGAACAAACGAATGAACGAAAGAAAGTACGAACGAACGAACGAATGAACGAACGAACGAATGAACGAACGAATGAACGAACGAACAAACGTACGTACTTACGTAGAAACGAACGACGAAAGAACTAATGGGCGAGCGAACGAACGAACGTACGCACGTACGTACGTACAAACGAAATACTAACGAACGAACGAACTAATGAACAAAGAAACGAATGAACGTCCGTACGTACAAACGAACGAACTTACGTACATATATACGTAAGTACGATCGAATGAACGAAAGAATTAGCGAAACGAAGGAATGAACGTACGTATATACGTAAGTACGAACGAACGAAAGAACGAACGAATGAATTAAGGAACAAACGTATATACGTACGTACAAACGAAAGAACGAACAAATGAAAGAACAAAGGAATGAACGTACGTACGTCCAAACGAATTTACGTACGTTCGTACGAATGAAAGTACGGATGTAGATACGTAATTACGAACGAAGGAAAGAGCGAACGAACGTACGTACGTACGAAGGAACGAAACAACGTACGTACGTACGAAAGAACGAACCAACGTACGTACGTATGAAAGAACGAAGGAAGGAACGAACGAACGTACGTACGAACGAACGAAGGAACGTAGGTACGAAATAACGAACGAACTACGTACGTAGGAACGAACATTCGTTCCTACGTACTTACGTACGTTATTTCGTACGTTCGTTCATTCGTTCTTTCATATGTACGTACGTTGGTTCGTTCTTTGGTACGTACGTACGTTGTTTCGTTCCTTCGTACGTACGTACGTTCGTTTGTTTGGACGTACGTTCGTTCATTCTATCATTTGTACGCACGTTCGCTCGCTTGTTAGTTCGTTCGTTCGGTCGTTCGTTCGTTCGTACGTACGTACGAACGAATGAACGAACGAAAGTACTTATGAACGAACGAAAGTACGAATGAACGAACGTACGTACAAACGACCGAACGAACGTACGTACAAACGACCGAACGAACGGAAGTACGTATGTACGAACGAACGTACGTACAAACGAACGAACGATCGAACAAACGTAAGTACGTACGAACGATCGAACGAACGAACGAACTAACGAAAGTACGGGCGTACGAAGGAACCAACGAAATTGAAGAATTTACGAACAAACGAAAGAACGAACGAACAAACGTACGTACGTAGATCGTTCGTTATTTCGTTTTTTCGATCGTTCGTTCGTTAATTCTTTCGTTCGTACGTACGTACGTATGTTTGTTCGTATGTAAAAACGAACGAGCGCACGTAGGCACGAAGGAACGTACGTATGTAGGTAAATACGTACGTACGAACGAAAGAACTAACGAAGAAACGAACGATCGAACAAGCGAAAGAACAAACGGACGGACAAACGAACGAAAGGACGAATGAATGAAAGAACGAAAGTACGTAGGTACGAACGAACGAACAAAGAAACGAACGAACGAAAGTACGTACGTACAAACGAACGAACTTCCGTACGTACATAAGTAAGTACGATCGAACGAACGAAAGAACGAACGAACTTACATTTGTTCCTACGTACTTACGTATGTTCGTACGTAAGTTCGTTCGTTATTTCGTAAGTTCGTTCGTTATTTCGTAAGTTCGTTCGTTATTTCGTACGTTCGTTCCTCCGTTCGTTCGTACCTACGTTCGTTCGTTCTTTCTTTCGTTCATACGTACGTACGTTGGTTCGTTCGTTCGTACGTACCTACGTTCGTTCGTACAACGCACGTACGTACGTTCGTTCGTTCTTTCGTTCGTTAGATAGTTCATTCGTTCGTAATTACGTATGTACGTTCGTTCTTTCGTTTGTACGTACGTACTTACGTGCGTATGTACGTTCGTTCGTTAGTTTGTTTGTTTGTTCGTTCGTACATATGTACGTTCGTTCGTCCCTTCGTACGTACGTTCCTTCGTTCGTTTGGACGTACGGACGTTCTTTCGTTTGTTCTTTCATTAGTTCGTTCGTTCGTGCGTTCGTTCTTTCGTTTGTACGTACGTTCGTTCGTTCGCTCGTTAGTTCTTTCCGTCGTACGTTTGTTCGTTCGTTCATTCGTTCGTTCGTTCGCACGTTTGTTCGTTCGTTCGTTCTTACGTACGTACGTTCGTTTCATCGTTCGGTCGTACCTACGTACGTAAGTACGATCGAACGAACGAACGAGAGAATTAACGAAGAAACGAACGAACGAATGAAGGTACGTACATACATAATTACGAACGAACGTACGTACGAACGAACGAACGAACTTACGTACGTACATACGTAAGTACGAACGTTCGTTCCTACGTACTTACGTACGCTCGTTCGTTATTTCGTACGTTCGTTCGTTATTTCATACGTTCGTTCGTAATTAGGTATGCACGTTCTTTCTTTCGTTCGTTCGTTCATACGTAAGTACGTTCGTTCGTACGTACGTACGTTCGTTCGTTCGTCCCTTCGTACGTACGTACCTATGTTCGTTCGTTCGTTTGGACGTACGGACGTTCATTCGTTTGTTTGTTCATTAGTTCGTTCGTTCGTTAGTACTTTCGTTTGTAAGTACGTACGTACGTTCGTTCGTTCGCTCGCCCATTAGTTCTTTCCGTCGTTCGTTTCTACGTACGTACGTACGTTTGTACGTTCGTTCATTCGTTCGTTCATTCGTTCGTTCGTTCATTCGTTCATTCGTTCGTTCGTTCGTACTTTCGTTCGTTCATTCGTTTGTTCGTTCGTTCTTACGTACGTTTGCTCGATATTTACTTACCTACGTAACACGTACGTACGTTCGTTCGTTCGTTCGGTCGTACCTACGTACGTACTTCGTTCCTTCGAGCGCAGGTACGTACCATGGAACGTACGTAAGTACGTACGCACGAACGAACGAACGAACGAACTAAGAAACGAACGATCGAAAGAACGAATGTACGTACGAACGAACGGACGAACGATCGTAAGTAAGAACGAAAGAACGAACATACGTACGTACGTACATACGTAAGTACGATCGAATGAACGAACGAACAAAAGAATTAACTAACAAACAAACGAATGAACGAAAGAAAGAAAGAACGAACGAACTTATGTACGTACATACGTAAGTACGAAAGAACGAACGTTCGTTCCTACGTACTTACGTACGTTCGTTCGTTGTTTCGTACGTTCGTTCGTTCGTTCTTTCGTTCTTTCGTTCATACGTAAATATCGAACAAACGTACGTAAGAACGAACGAACAAACGAATGAACGAATGAACGAACGAACGAATGAACGAACGAATGAACGAACGAACAAACGTACGTACGTACGTAGACACGAACGACGGAAAGAACTAATGGGCGAGCGAACGAACGAACGTACGTACGAACGTACAAACGAAAGTACTAACGAACGAACGAACTAATGAACAAACAAACGAATGAACGTCCGTACGTCCAAACGAACGAACGAACATAGGAACGTACGTACGAAGGGACGAACGAACGAACGTACGTACGTACGAACGAACGTACTTACGTATGAACGAACCAACGAAAGAAAGAACGAACGAAAGAAAGAACGTGCATACCTAATTACGAACGAACGTATGAAATAACGAACGAACGTACGAAATAACGAACGAGCGTACGTAAGTACGTAGGAACGAACGTTCGTACTTACGTATGTACGTACGTAAGTTCGTTCGTTCGTTCGTACGTACGTTCGTTCGTTCGTAATTATGTATGTACGTACCTTCATTCGTTCGTTCGTTTCTTCGTTAATTCTCTCGTTCGTTCGTTCGATCGTACTTACGTACGTAGGTACGACCGAACGATGAAACGAACGTACGTACGTATTACGTAGGCACGAAATATCGAACAAACGTACGTAAGAACGAACGAACGAACAAAGGTGCGAACGAACGAACGAATGAACGAACGTACGTACGTGTTACGTAGGTAGGTAAATATCGAACAAACGTACGTAAAAACGAACGAACAAACGAATGAACGAACGAAAGTACGAACGAACGAACGAATGAACGAATGAACGAACGAACGAATGAATGAACGAATGAACGAACGAACAAACGTACGTACTTACGTAGAAACAAACGACGGAAAGAACTAATGGGCGAGCGAACGAACGAACGTACGTACGTTCGTACAAACGAAAGTACTAACGAACGAACGAACTAATGAACAACGAAACGAATGAACGTCCGTACGTCCAAACGAACGAACGAACATAGGTACGTACGTACGAAGGGACGAACGAACGAACGTACGAAATAACGAACGTGCGTACGTAAGTACGTACGAACGAATGTTCGTACTTACGTATGTACGTACGTAAGTTCGTTCGTTCGTTCGTACGTACGTTCGTTCGTTCGTAATTATGTATGTACGTACCTTCATTCGTTCGTTCGTTTCTTCGTTAATTCTCTCGTTCGTTCGTTCGATCGTACTTACGTACGTAGGTACGACCGAACAATGAAACGAACGTACGTACGTATTATCTAGGCACGAAATATCGAACAAACGTACGTAAGAACGAACGAACGAACAAACGTGCGAACGAACGAACGAATGAACGAACGAACGTACGTACGTGTTACGTAGGTACGTAAATATCGAACAAACGTACGTAAGAACGAAAGAACAAACGAATGAACGAAAGAAAGTACGAACGAACGAACGAATGAACGAACGAATGAACGAACGAACAAACGTACGTACTTACGTAGAAACGAACGACGGAAAGAACTAATGGGCGAGCGAACGAACGACCGTACGTACGTACGTACAAACGAAAGTACTAACGAACGAACGAACTAATGAACAAACAAACGAATGAACGTCCGTACGTCCAAACGAACGAACGAACATAGGTACGTACGTACGAATGGACGAACGAACGAACGTACGTACGGACGAACGAACGTACTTACGTATGAACGAACGAACGAAAGAAAGAATGTGCATACCTAATTACGAACGAACGTATGAAATAACGAACGAACGTACGAAATAACGAACGAGCGTACGTAAGTACGTAGGAACGAACGTTCGTACTTACATATGTACGTACGTAAGTTCGTTCGTTCGTTCGTACGTACGTTCGTTCGTTCGTAATTATGTATGTACGTACCTTCATTCGTTCGTTCGTTTCTTCGTTAATTCTCTCGTTCGTTCGTTCGATCGTACTTACGTACGTAGGTACGACCGAACGATGAAACGAACGTACGTACGTATTACGTAGGCACGAAATATCGAACAAACGTACGTAAGAACGAACGAACGAACAAACGTGCGAACGAACGAACGAATCAACGAACGAACGTACGTACGTGTTACGTAGGAACGTAAATATCGAACAAACGTACGTAAGAACGAACGAACAAACGAATGAACGAACGAAAGTACGAACGAACGAATGAACGAACGAACGAATGAACGAACGAATGAACGAACGAACAAACGTACGTACTTACGTAGAAACGAACGACGAAAGAACTAATGGGCGAGCGAACGAAGGAACGTACGTACGTACGTACAAACGAAAGTACTAACGAACGAACGAACTAATGAACAAAGAAACGAATGAACGTCCGTACGTCCAAACGAACATAGGTACGTACGTACGAAGGGACGAACGAACGAACGTACGTACGTACGAACGTACGTACTTACGTATGAACGAACGAACGAAAGAAAGAACGTGCATACCTAATTACGAACGAACGTATGAAATAACGAACGAACGTACGAAATAACGAACGAGCGTACGTAAGTACGTAGGAACGAACGTTCGTACTTACGTATGTACGTACGTAAGTTCGTTCGTTCGTTCGTACGTACGTTCGTTCGTTCGTAATTATGTATGTACGTACCTTCATTCGTTCGTTCGTTTCTTCGTTAATTCTCTCGTTCGTTCGTTCGATCGTACTTACGTACGTAGGTACGACCGAACGATGAAATGAACGTACGTACGTATTACGTAGGCACGAAATATCGAACAAACGTACGTAAGAACGAACGAACGAACAAACGTGCGAACGAACGAACGAATGAACGAACGAACAAACGTACGACGGAAAGAACTAACGAGCGAACGAACGAACGTACGTACAAACGAAAGAACGAACGCACGAACGAACGAACTAATGAAAGAACAAACGAAAGAACGTCCGTACGTCCAAACGAACGAAGGAACGTACGTACGAAGGGACGAACGAACGTACATATGTACGAACGAACAAACAAACAAACTAACGAATGAACGAACGTACATACGCACGTAAGTACGTACGTACGTACAAACGAAAGAACGAACGTACATACGTAATTACGAACGAATGAACTAACTATCGAACGAAAGAACGAACGAACGTACGTGCGTTGTACGAACGAACGTACGTACGTACGAACGAACGAACCAACGTACGTACGTATGAACGAAAGAAAGAACGAACGAACGTAGGTAGGAACGAACGGAGGAACGAACTTACGAAATAACGAACGAACTTACGTACGAACATACGTAAGTACGTAGGAACAAACGTAAGTTCGTTCGTTCTTTCGTTCGTTTGATCGTACTTACCTATGTACGTACGGAAGTTCGTTCGTTTGTACGTACGTACTTTCGTTCGTTCGTTTCTTTGTTCGTTCGTTCGTTCGTTCGTACCTACGTACTTTCGTTCTTTCATTCATTCGTCCTTTCGTTCGTTTGTCCGTCCGTTTGTTCTTTCGCTTGTTCGATCGTTCGTTTCTTCGTTAGTTCTTTCGTTCGTACGTACGTATTTACCTACATACGTATAAACGATAGAACAAACGTACATATTTATTACGAACGAACGAACTAACTAAGGAACGAAAGAACGAACGTACGTACGTACGAACGAACGAACGTACGTACGTACGTACGAACGAACGAACCAACGTACTTACGTATGAACGAAAGAACGAAAGAACGAACGAACGAACGAACGAACGAACGTACGAAATAACGAACGAACGTACGTAAGTACGTAGGAACGAACGTTCGTTCTTTCGTACTTACGTATGTACGTACATAAGTTCGTTCGTTCGTTCTTTCTTTCGTTCATTCGTTTGTTTCTTAGTTAATTATTTTGTTCGTTCGTTCATTCGATCGTACTTACGTATGTACGTACGTAATTTCGTTCGTTCGTACGCACGTTCGTTCTTTCGTTCTTACTTACGTTCGTTCGTCTGTTCGTTCGTCCATACATTCGTTCTTTCGATCGTTCGTTTCTTAGTTCGTTCGTTCGTTCGTGCGTACGTAATTACGTACGTTCCATGGTACGTACCTGCGCTCGAAGGAACGAAGTACGTACGTAGGTACGACCGAACGAACGAACGAACGTACGTACGTGTTACGTAGGTACGTAAATATCGAACAAACGTACGTAAGAACGAACGAACAAACGAATGAACGAACGAAAGTACGAATGAACGAACGATTGGACGAACGAACGAATGAACGACCGAATGAACGAACGAACAAACGTACGTACGTACGTAGAAACGAACGACGGAAAGAACTAATGGGCGAGCGAACGAACGTACGTACGTACGTACAAACGAAAGTACTAACGAACGAACGAACTAATGAACAAACAAACGAATGAACGTCCGTACGTCCAAACGAACGAACGAACATAGGTACGTACGTACGAAGGGACGAACGAACGAACGTACGTACGTACGTACGAAGGGACGAACGAACGAACGTACGTACGTACGAACGAACGTACTTACGTATGAACGAACGAACGAATGAAAGAACGAACGAAAGAAAGAACGTGCATACCTAATTACGAACGAACGTATGAAATAACGAACGAACGTACGAAATAACGAACGAGCGTACGTAAGTACGTAGGAGCGAACGGTCGTACTTACGTATGTACGTACGTAAGTTCGTTCGTTCGTTCGTACGTACGTTCGTTCGTTCGTAATTATGTATGTACGTACCTTCATTCGTTCGTTCGTTTCTTCGTTAATTCTCTCGTTCGTTCGTTCGATCGTACTTACGTACGTAGGTACGACCGAACGATGAAACGAACGTACGTACGTATTACGTAGGCACGAAATATCGAACAAACGTACGTAAGAACGAACGAACGAACAAACGTGCGAACGAACGAACGAATCAACGAACGAACGTACGTACGTGTTACGTAGGTACGTAAATATCGAACAAACGTACGTAAGAACGAACGAACAAACGAATGAACGAAAGAAAGTACGAACGAACGAACGAATGAACGAACGAACGAATGAACGAACGAATGAACGAACGAACGAACGAATGAACGAACGAATGAACGAACGAACGAACGAACAAACGTACGTACTTACGTAGAAACGAACGACGAAAGAACTAATGGGCGAGCGAACGAACGAACGTACGCACGTACGTACGTACAAACGAAATACTAACGAACGAACGAACTAATGAACAAAGAAACGAATGAACGTCCGTACGTCCAAACGAACGAACGAACATAGGTACGTACGTACGAAGGGACGAACGAACGAACGTACGTACGAACGAACGTACTTACGTATAAACGAACGAACGAAAGAAAGAACGTGCATACCTAATTACGAACGAACGTATGAAATAACGAACGAACGTACGAAATAACGAACGAGCGTACGTAAGTACGTAGGAACGAACGTTCGTACTTACGTATGTACGTACGTCAGTTCTTTCGTTCGTAATTATGTATGTACGTACCTTCATTCGTTCGTTCGTTTCTTCGTTAATTCTCTCGTTCGTTCGTTCGATCGTACTTACGTACGTAGGTACGACCGAACGATGAAACTAACGTACGTACGTATTACGTAGGCACGAAATATCGAACAAACGTACGTAAGAACGAACGAACGAACGAACAAACGTGCGAACGAACGAACGAATGAACGAACGAACAAACGTACGACGGAAAGAACTAACTAGCGAACGAACGTACGTACAAACGAAAGAACGGACGCACGAACGAACGAACTAATGAAAGAACAAACGAAAGAACGTCCGTACGTCCAAACGAACGAAGGAACGTACGTATGAAGGGACGAACGAACGTACATATGTACGAACGAACAAACAAACAAACTAACGAACGAACGAACGTACATACGCACGTAAGTACGTACGTACAAACGAAAGAACGAACGTCCATACGTAATTACGAACGAATGAACTAACTAACGAACGAAAGAACGAACGAACGTATGTGCGTTGTACGAACGAACGTACGTACGTACGAACGAACGAACCAACGTACGTACGTATGAACGAAAGAAAGAACGAACGAACGTAGGTAGGAACGAACGGAGGAACGAACGTACGAAATAACGAACGAACGAACGAACGAACGAACGTACGTACGTACGAACGAACGTACTTACGTATGAACGAACGAACGAAAGAAAGAACGTGCATACCTAATTACGAACGAACGTATGAAATAACGAACGAACGTACGAAATAACGAACGAGCGTACGTAAGTACGTAGGAACGAACGTTCCTACTTACGTATGTACGTACGTAAGTTCGTTCGTTCGTTCGTACGTACGTTCGTTCGTTCGTAATTAAGTATGTACGTACCTTCATTCGTTCGTTCGTTTCTTCGTTAATTCTCTCGTTCGTTCGTTCGATCGTACTTACGTACGTAGGTACGACCGAACGATGAAACGAACGTACGTACGTATTACGTAGGCACGAAATATCGAACAAACGTACGTAAGAACGAACGAACGAACAAACGTGCGAACGAACGAACGAATGAACGAACGAACAAACGTACGACGGAAAGAACGAACGCACGAACGAACGAACTAATGAAAGAACAAACGAAAGAACGTCCGTACGTCCAAACGAACGAAGGAACGTACGTACGAAGGGACGAACGAACGTACATATGTACGAACGAACAAACAAACAAACTAACGAACGAACGAACGTACATACGTAATTACGAACGAATGAACTAACTAACGAACGAAAGAACGAAAGAACGTACGTACGTGCGTTGTACGAACGAACGTACGTACGTACGAACGAACGAACCAACGTACGTATGAACGAACGAAGGAACGAACGAACGTAGGTACGAACGAACGGAGGAACGAACGTACGAAATAACGAAAGAACTTACGTACGAACATACGTAAGTACGTAGGAACAAACGTAAGTTCGTTCGTTCTTTCGTTCGTTCGATCGTACTTACCTATGTACGTACGGAAGTTCGTTCGTTTGTACGTACGTACTTTCGTTCGTTCGTTTCTTTGTTCGTTCGTTCGTTCGTACCTACGTACTTTCGTTCTTTCATTCATTCGTCCTTTCGTTCGTTTGTCCGTCCGTTTGTTCTTTCGCTTGTTCGATCGTTCGTTTCTTCGTTAGTTCTTTCGTGCGTACGTACGTATTTACCTACATACGTACGTTCCTTCGTGCGTACGTGCGCTCGTTCGTTTGTACATACGAACAAACATACGTACGTACGTACGAACGAAAGAATTAACGAACGAAAGATCGTACGTACGTACGTTTGTTCGTTCGTTCTTTCGTTTGTTCGTAAATTCTTCAATTTCGTTCGTTCCTTCGTACGCCCGTACTTTCGTTAGTTCGTTCGTTCGTTCGATCGTTCGTACGTACTTACGTTTGTTCGATCGTTCGTTCGTTTGTACGTACGTTCGTTCGTACATACGTACTTCCGTTCGTTCGGTCGTTTGTACGTATGTACGAACGAACGAACGAACGAACGAACAAGCGAGCGAACGTTCGTACAAATTATAGAATGAACGAACGTACGTCCAAACAAACGGACGTACGTACGTACGAAGGAACGAAACAACGTACGTACGTACGAAAGAACGAACCAACGTACGTACGTATGAAAGAACGAACGAACGAACGAAAGAAAGAAAGAACGAATGAACGAACGTACGAAATAACGAACGAACGTACGTAAGTACGTAGGAACGAATGTTCGTTCCTACGTACGTAGTTCGTTCGTTATTTCGTACCTACGTACGTAGTTCGTTCGTTATTTCGTACCTACGTTCCTTCGTTCGTTCGTACGTACGTTCGTTCCTTCCTTCGTTCTTTCATACGTACGTACGTTGGTTCGTTCTTTCGTACGTACGTACGTTGTTTCGTTCCTTCGTACGTACGTACGTTCGTTCGCTCTTTCCTTCGTTCGTAATTACGTATCTACATCCGTTCTTTCGTTCGTACGAACGTACGTACGTTCGTTTGGACGTACGTACGTTCGTTTGGACGTACGTACGTTCGTTTGGACGTACGTACGTTCATTCCTTTATTCATTCATTTGTTCGTTCTTTCGTTTGTACCTACGTATATACGTTTGTTCCTTAGTTCATTCGTTCGTTCATTCGTTCTTTCTTTCGTTCGTTCGTACTTACGTATATACGTACGTTCATTCCTTCGTTTGTTCGTTAATTCTTTCGTTCTTTCGTTCATTCGATCGTACTTACGTATATACGTACGTAAGTTCGTTCGTTTGTACGTAAGTTCGTTCGTTCGTACGTACGTTCGTTCTTTCATTCTTACGTCCGTACGTACGTACCTTCGTTG
>NC_142951.1:35661468-35663968 GCF_046866305.1 Octopus bimaculoides | reverse complement strand
ATATATATATATATATATATATATATACATACATATATATGAATGTATATATATATATATATATATATATATATATACATATATGAATGTATATATATATATATATATATATATATATATATATACATATATGAATGTATATATATATATATATATATATATATATATATACATACATACATATATGAATGTATATATATATATATATATATATATATATATATATATATACAGAGAGAGAGAGAGAGAGAGAGAGAGAGAGAAATGATGTGCGATAACGGATAGAGTCCTGAAGAGGCTGCAAGAAGCAACGAAGATTTTAGAAAAAATAGATAAGTAAATGAGTGAAAATCGAACCGGTGAGTGTGTTCATTAATAAGGCATTAAACGGAATGACTCTCCCAAGACACAATAAAATATGCTTCAACACACGAATTCACATAAAGAATCTTGCCCAGCTATCGCCATGATTGACCGCTAACTACTAAAGTTTAGATTCTCAGATCAGAAGAGCCTGCCAAAATAGTAGAATATAAAGACAAAGGCATTCTAACCAGACCAGATATCATGATACAAAATCAAGTTGACAAAACATGTCTGCTTATGTCAATCCCAAAAGGCTGCAACAGCTCTGTGAAAACGTTTCAAAGGTTAAACAAATACAAATAGAGATCGCAGTAAAAAAAAAAAAAATTACATCTAAGAATAACATTTGTGCCTGTGAAGGTCGGAGCTTTGAGGACACTGCCAAAAGTCGCTCTTAAACACTATGACCAAATACCAGGGAACCTCAAGGCATCAGAACTACCAAAATTTGTGCCCATGTTTACTGCCCAAATTCTAAGAAAAAAACACCGTCGTCCTGAGAATATCTGAATCGTTTAAACTCTTTCAGAATCGCAAATATTACGACAAAAGTTTCATGAAATCCTAATCCACAATATCTGTTCTCCTTTCCCTGTTACATATCGTTGCTTCTCATAAATAACTCTCTCGGTAAAATATCCAATTTGCTCTTACTTGAGGTCTCCGTGTGAGATTTGGAACATTTTCTATAGGACACCAACAACGCAAACATTGATAATAATAATAATAATGATAATGAGCTTATTGTATAGTGCTCAGGTGTACTGCATATACAAACATCTCTCATAATTATATATATATATATTATTAACGCAAACACCTACATTCGTACACATCTTTATATATGAGGAGATATATAAACACATACATTTGTATAATATCAATTATATGCATATTTCTGCACATGATTTCTGCATAGCGTGCAGTTTTCAATGCACATCACCTGATGACACAAGTGGAATAGTCTGAGTGGCGATGGCGGAGGTGGTAGTGGTCCTGATGCTGGCGGTGATGGTCATGTTATTGGTGTGAGCTGTGGTGCTGATGGCGATGATGATGATGATGATGGTGGTAGTGTTACTGGTGCTAGTGAGAATACGCTATGCATCACTATGAATGTATACCTGTGTGTGTGTGTGTGTGTGTGTGTGTTTGTGTGAGCATGTGTACGTACACACACACACACACACACATGCATTGATAGGAGTGCATGCGTTCCGAGTCGGCCGCCATACTACTCTCCCTGAATATATATCAATCACAGATTATAATGGACGGAATCTATCAAACTTATGTTTGCGCGCGCGTCTGTTTCAACTCTTCTTGGAGACCGGTACGACTCAATGCTTGCCTTTCATTGCATTCATATTCGGCATTATACATCTACATACAGTGTACGTATACAAACATAAACACTCTTCAATGAAGCAACATTTATACACATGCATATATATATATATATATATATATATATATATATATATATATATATATATATACGTGTGATGTGCACATCTGTCTCCGCCCCATACATCTTTATCGCCGTTGCCACCAGCACCACCATTGACATCGTTGTCATCGTAGCCGTCCTCCTCCTCCGCCTCCTCATCATCATCAACGGTTTCAATATTATTATCTGTACGTATTTGCATCCATAGTTCTCTCTCTTCCTTCTCTCTATCTCTCTCTCTCTTTTTTTCTTCTCTCTGAATGCAGACGCTGTCATATCAATGCCTCCTTCATATGCTACTGAAATACGACAAATGCATGTGTGCGCATGCGTGTATACATAACACATACATACATACAAATATATATATATATATATATATATATATATATACATATGCATGTATGTATACCTAACACATACACTCATCATTGCACAAACTGTAAATGTTGATGTGGATGGAGGGGAGGGGAGGGGGTTGGTGGTGGTGGTGATGATGATGATGATGTAGCTGACAAAACGATGACGATGATGTGATGGTGATGATGGTGGCGGGAGTGGGGAGTGCTTCCATTGCCATTTTTTATGCCTCGGCTGCCTGTTGTGTGACATTTCAACTTGTCAAGTTGAACGTACAATCTTGTGATAATGGTGAATTGAAGATGAGCTCCGTTACAATGTACG
>NC_142951.1:35643968-35658968 GCF_046866305.1 Octopus bimaculoides | reverse complement strand
ATAATAATAATAATAATAATAATAATAATAATAATAATAAATGATGATGATGATGATAATGAGGATAAACAAAATAATCATAATCTTTGTAATTTTCTTCATCATCGAATTATAGAAATAATCATTTTTGTTGTTGAAGTTGTTTCTATTGTATCGGTGTGGCAGATATTATTGATGTTGTTGTTGTACGTCTTCTCTCCATCCTTCTTTGGTTTAGATAGGATTTTTATTTTTATTCTTCTTCGCCCGATATCTTCTTCATTGATTTTTTCATTGTTGTTGTTGTTACTGTACTTGTGGTTGTGGTTGTTGTTGTTGTTCTACATTGTTTTACAATGACACGAAATGATGCCTCGTTCGGCTCCGTAATGGCGTCCCGCGAGCTTTCAGACAGTAACTAAAACCAAGGAATCCAAGACAAGGAATATCGGCAGCAGCAATATTGGTAATGTTGATATTTTTTGATAGCGCTAAAGTGGGCGAAGAGAGTTAAGTGACTTGTTCAAGAGTCATACAAGAAGTCGCATCGTTGCAAACAAAAATGAATAGCATTAACCTGGAAACCACAAAGCGTTTTATCTACAACCATTACGCATGTATGCATGTATATATATAATTAATTTTTATACACCACAAAGGCTACACAAAGCCTTGCACTTTAGTTTTGAAAATCAGTTTTTAAAAGTGAAACCGGTCAAGTCAATAAACGTCTTTAAAAGACCTCTGCAGTTTCAAATCCTCTTCTCTATATTTTCACTCGTGCGGTACCTTCCAATTTTACTTTATTATATATACATATATGTGTGTGTGTGTGTGTGTGTGTGTGTGTGTGTGTGTGTGTGTGTGTGTACACATACATACATATACACATGTATTTTGCTTTGTTATAACCAGAAATAGCTCTGACGAAAGAAGCATTAATTTCTTTAGGTCGTTCAATTTTTCTCAACTGATCAATAGACCAATTGAGTAAACCTATCAATAAAATCTCTATGCGCGCGCGCGCGAGAGAGAGAGAGAGAGAGAGAGAGAGAGAGAGAGAGAGAGAGAGAGAGAAAGAGAGAGAGAAAGAGAGAGAGAGAAAGCGGAGTGTGTGTGTGTGTGTGTGTAAGGTACAACTTTCTGAGATTCATCATCACCCTTCCTACCACCACCGCCCCCCCCCCAGTTGACCCAACCCGGGTTAATCAAGTTTGAAATTCTTCCAGTGTTTCACTCTGTCGTCGCTGTAGTGATGCATCGCGAGTTTAATCGATGACGTAGACTCCTCCGTATTTTACTGGTATCTTGTTTATCGCTACCCGAAAGATGAAGGGCAACGATAACCTCGGCGGAATTCGAACTGCTTCTACAACTTACATCAGAGCACATACACAGTCTCGAGATATAAGAAAAAATAACACACATACACAAATACACACACACACAAGGACATGTAGATATGGAGATGTACACATCTATAGGCTTTTATACACTCACGTGCAGATAAAGCCAGACCTAGATAAACACTGACACACTTAAGAGTGCTTATAAACAACATGCGTTGTGCGTAAAAAGACTCCTCTTCCAGCCCCACAAACCGCACAAAGGCATTTGCATATCGCCTTTACACAGGAACAAATATATGACTTACATACACATAAAGAGACACACACACACACACACACACATTCCAAAATAATTCCATATATACATGCATAAATACATATACATCCACACCTATTAATTTCGTATATTTTCGAATAAATATGCATACATCTTTGCATGTATATATATATATATATATATATTTACATACATACACATACACACACATAAGCACACACGCACATAAACACACACACACTCACAAGCACACACATACACACACTCATATATACGTATGTGACGAGATAGATAAATAGATACATACATACACTGTGCATGTGTGTGTGTTCAGAATAACAAATATTTCCCTGTTGTTGTGACATAATCCCTAACCGGAAATCAATCTCACGCATGCGGCAGTATTGGTTATTGGTACTGCCGGAAGTGGGTGGATAAATCAGAATTGCCATGACCACCACTCCGCCAGCAACTTCCAAACCCCCTCACCGTAGTGGTGGGGCCGATGGTGACGTCATCAGTCAACAGACACCCCCACCGCCAACCCACCGCCAATCCTGTAGATCTTCATTGAACAGTGAGAACCAATTTCCGGTCAGAGAAATTCCTGTGTGATCGAACACAAACAACTAATCACTTGTTTTATTGGACACAAATACAGTATTATCACATTGGGCGAGGGGGGGGGGGGGGAAGATACAGTAGTGGTGAGGGTGGTGTTTGTTATTGTTGTGGCGGAGGAGGTGTTGTGGTAGTGATGGTTGTTGTGGTGGTGTTGGTCGGAGTGGCGATGGTGTCTTCTTATACATTGAAGACAATTTCACTGCTGCAGATTCTTTTCATGCAAAGAAAAATCTGATGCTTCAACTACACACATACATATATACATATTTATATACACACACACACACACATACATACATATATATATATATATAATCATAACAGCTCAGGATCAAGCCCCATGGACAAACAGTGCAAAATGTAAGGCAGGTTGTCTTAGTACTCTGTATTCTCTCTCTATCTATATATATATATATATATATATATATATATATATATATATATATATACAGATAGATAGATAGATAGATAGATAGATAGATAGATAGATAGATGGAAGGGTGGATGGATGGATTATAAAACCCCAAAGACTGGAAGCTGTGTTGAACAATATTAGGTGACTGGTTATCACTCAGCAAGTACTTGTTATCTAACCGATATCAAAGGAACAATAAGATAATAATAATGAGGAGGGGGAGGAAGAGGAGGAGGAGGAGGAATAGGAGGAGGAAGAGGAAGATGATGATGAATAAATGAATAAATATTATAAATGTATGTATATCAGCAGCTCTCTAGATAGAGTACATGTTTGCACTTCTGAAGGGGTGTATAGAAAGAGAATCTAGTATTACATACCCTGTTGTAGAGAGTAACAACCTTATTACAAAGCCAGCTGATAAATGCATCAAGCAAGTGAAGTTCTCTTTCCTTTGTCTGCCATGATACAAAGCTGCAGATAGAGACCTTATGACAAACCTACTTTAACATAGAAGCCAATGGCTGCGTCAGCCTCATACACAAAACAGCAAAGTCCCGGCATGTAACTGTGAGTAAACAGTGCACAAAGTGTGTAGAGCGCCAATTCAACATGCCATGTTGTTTAGTTGTCCACAAGAATTAATTATGAGAGGTGAGTGCTAAACGTAATGGAGTGATTTTCACCAAAATTTCTTGCATCTTTGTTGGCAGCAAAAACGTTTTGTTATTCCAAGAATATATTGCAACAAGAAAAAAACTACGGAATAAATTAACCTTGAATATATTATTTTTAGCCTTTTTGTTGCCCAAATTAGTTTCGAGAATTTAAATTTAGAACAAAGAACTTTTATTATTTATTTCTATCTTAACGAAAATCCTGATTATAAGCAGGAGCGGTTAGGAATCTTCAGCGATCAGATATCGGACACTTGGTGGAGGCTCCAGTTTCACTCTATATACGCAATATTTTAATTTCCAAATATTACTTACTAAATTGCGCAAAATAACTTCTCATAAATTTAATGAGAAAACAACAGCGAACCAACATGTCTTCAACATTTCCGGCACCAAACCTCACAATAATCTTTGAAACTGCAAAACAAACTGCAAAACAATCTGCGCCGAAAGGTCTGAGTATTTACTGCAAAACATGGAAACATAATGTTTCACAAGATTAGGGATGGGACGGAAGAAAAAAACATTAATGGCTGTGTGGTAAGAAGTTTACTTCTGAATCACATGGTTCCGGGTTCAACCCTACTGCGTGGCACATTTTAAATGCGATATATTTTCTGAGAAGGATTTTTTAAGGCTTTTTGGTCTCAGATGCAAAACTCAAACCAACAGATTGGTGAACTTACAACCCAGGCATTGTTCACATGAATATCAAATGGTATTTTTTTTTTTGCCCTTGAATTGTTTCATGTTCCACTTCACTTTTCATCACGCACGCACGCACCACCACCCCGCGCGCGCGCGCACGCACGCACGCACACACACACACACACACACACACACACACACACACACACACACACACACACACACACACACACACACACACACACACACACACGCGCATGCATATACAAAGAGCTATTTAGTAGGATATAGTCTGGCCCCATAATGGCCGAAAACTAAATTCTCAAAGTTTAGTTATAATCCCTTAATTTGTTTCCTCGAATTCTACCTTTCCTCGGATCGGATAACTCTAGATGCATTTCGTCTCCCCCCAACAGATACACACACAAACCCAAACACACATAACTGCCTCTTCAATTCTCCAGTCTCGGTCCTCACCCCTCCTTCTTTTAGCTCTTATTTCCCCGCCGCCACACGCCTTCTCCCTCCCCTCACTCCACTAGTTAACTAACAGATGTATTTATACTTAGTTTCCAACCTTAACCTTGTCGAAATGTGTTGCTGCCTCAAAGAAATTCAAAGATTCTTCGGCGCTGACTCATCCAGCTTCGACTCTTTCTTCCACAGCAGCCGGTCTCTCTCAATGAAAACATATTTCCCGCCAACATTCAACGCAATTAACCGTCGTTAGCGCCATTCGCTTCTCCAAACTAGCCCCGTCCTTTAAACGGTTTTACATATACATAGGCATACACACATACATGCATACACATGTGCAGTGTCACTAATACATACACACATACACATGCACACACACACACACACACATGCAGTCACTCCTACATCCACACATACTAATGTTTGCGTGACTAGAGTTACACACAAACATACCCCGACACACACACACGCATACACATACTCATACACCTACACACATTTTATTGGATAGAAATTCGTTGTAACTAATGATTTTGAAATTTCACCGGTGACTTTAAATATGTATGTATGCATGCATGCATACATACACACACACACACGTACACACACATACGCCTGCACGCATACATACTGAATCATTAACCCGTTAACGAACTGCTTAGAGCCATTTCGTCCGTTTTCATGTTCTGATTTCAAAAAGACTGTGAATTAATGGAAATGTCAGAACACCGCAGCGGAGATCTTGCTGCAATATTTGTTCCAGTTGTTTCCGTTCTAGGTTAAAATCCCACCGTGACCTCCAAGAGC
This sequence comes from Octopus bimaculoides, assembly GCF_046866305.1. Taxonomy (NCBI): domain Eukaryota; kingdom Metazoa; phylum Mollusca; class Cephalopoda; order Octopoda; family Octopodidae; genus Octopus; species Octopus bimaculoides. The sequence goes on along the minus strand of NC_142951.1, from coordinate 35,653,715 downwards.
TCGACACCATCACGTGACACCTTAGCAGAGTCCACTTTGTTGCAAGTGTTCGAGTCAGGTCTTTGCTTTGAGGACACATCACCTCCTTCCCTCTCTCCCCTCTCTCCCGTCCTTTCCATAGAGGGCTCCATCAAGTATCTCGAGTACTTTGTCCCCAGAGGGCTCCATCAAGTATCTCGAGTACTTTGTCCCCATAGAAGATAAAAAGATAAAAACAAAAACAAAACATTATTTACCGTGAATCTGTCGTAAACTAACATTGCAAACTAATCCAGTTTGGATTAAGGCGAGATTGAATTATTGTTAAGGAAAGAAAGAAGGAGAAAGAAGAGGAGAAACAAGAAGTAAAAATCTCATCAATGATGTTCAATCAATTATTGATTCTTTTTTCTTTTTTGCTTATTTCGTTTGTTGACGTAAAAAAAATTGATTTCTTTCTTTTTAGCAGAAGTAATCAGCATCAAAGCGTTTGAAGGCAACATTTGAGGATTGATAACAACGGCTCTAAAGTGTTCTTTAACATTTATCGCTTCCGTCTGTTGCCAAAGCAAACGACAACGCTTCTTCGGAGCCACGCAACATGTGAAAATCTTTGAATGGCTTAGAAGCAGCAGCGGCGGCATCAGTGACGCATCAGTCTTGTGTCGCCACCATTGCTTAAAAATAGCCGCCACCTCTTAATCCAAATAATTCCGTTTCTGTGTAACCAGGGAACACAAACAAATAATGACGGACAACGACGGAAGTTAGCAGCGTTCTCACATCCCTGTCACTGTTGTTGTTGTTGTTGATGATGGTGTTTGTGGTGATGATGCTGTTGTTTTTATTGGTGTTGTTGTTGTTGTTGGTGATGATGATGATGATGATGGTTCGTTTTGTTTATTTTTGTCTCAAGATGGTGTTTATTGGCGAGTGATGGACGCTTGTGCAGGGTTGGGTCTGTGGGATAGGGGGTGGGTGAGGTAAATGAATTATAGATGAGGGGAGGTAAATAGAAAAAGAGGGAGGGAGGGTTAGGGGGGTTGTGTGGTGGGGGAAACAGGGAAGGGGAGCGGGGTTGTTTGCTCTCCTTTTTTTCACAGTTTTAGTTTGTTTATTGTCATCTGAGCAAACAACAACAACGACAACACTACTGCTACTAATACTACTACTCCTGTATCACAATCAGTTACGAAAGCGATTAAGAAATTCAAACGTTGCGCAACACACACGCACACACACACACACACACACACACGCCCGACAACAACACATCAATATATAAATACACACATACACTTATAGACATATACGCCCGTGCACACGCACACATGGGTAGATGTAGATATACGTATGTATAACTATGTACAGATGCATTAATACACACACACACACGCAAGCACGCATGCGCGCACACACACACACACACACACACACACACATACTGGTTATTAAGTATGCTATCACGTGTCTGTCTGCAAATTGATGGAGCGTTTAGTGAAAAGGTCATCAGATCCCTTTTGTACGTAGACAAGTCATACATTAAATATACATGTCGACCAACACACATACGGACTGATGAGTGTATACACGCACACATACACATAGAATCACACACACAATCACATATACACACATGTATATGTGCATACATGTATACATATATAAATATATCATTATCATCATCATCATTAGAGCATGTGTGTGTCGATGTGTGTGCGCAAGGATCATTAGCATCCTCCTCATCAGAAGCAGTCCATCCTCGACCATCAGCAATGAGTTTCCATTTGAAATGTCGGGCGATATAAAAGCACATAAACAAGCAAAACACGTGTGTGTGTGTGTGTGTGTGTGTGTGTGTGTGTGTGTGCGTGTAAATCTACCTATCTGTTTGTCTGTCGCTCTGTCGCTCTCTCTCTCTCTCTCTCTCTCTCTCTCTCTCTCTCTCTCTCTCCATATATATATATATATATATATATATATATATATATATATACATACATACATACATACATACATATACAATATATGAGGATTTTGCTAGTCTCGGACTCCGCCACTCTCTGCGGTTTGTGCTCCTACCGCGTCTTGACTCTCTCAAGTCCCCGCTTTTCGCAGTTTCCAATGGCACACTTTTGCTACCTGGTTGTATCGGCACAACTTGCAGTGGTTTTGGGGCAAGTCTAGGGCATTCGTTCGTAATATGAGCAATGGTTTCATCCACTCTATTGCAGATGCGGCACAGTGGAGACACTTGCTCATTCCAATGGTTGACCCTCCAGTTCGTGGCCAAAGCTTGGTCTTGCACTGCCAGAATAATGCTAATAATAATAATAATAATAATAATAATAATAATATTGCTATTAGTTGTTGAGGCTTTACAAATTCGTTACTCCGAATTTCTCATCGCCGATGATTTGGGGGCGATAATGAAAAATGGAACAGCGGGCCTAGTACTTAAAATGTATTGTGAAATTGTTTTAAATGCACGACACGCATTGTTTGTTTAACGGAGAATAAGAAAGAAACTTTATAGGATTGCAATAAAATAATTGTTATCCGTTATTTGTAAAACAGAAAACCCGTACAACCCGGTCGATGTAAAAATAATATTAATAAAAATCAGTTTGTCGAACGAAATATATCGAATGTATGAAACATGTATGAATTAGAACGATTTATATTTGTGGCTTGTAAGTAATAATAGCTTACACTATATTGTGAGGGAAGCAGCGTGTGTTAAAAATAACAGCTAATAATGTATAATGAGGAAAGTGGTGTTTTTTCAACAGATTAAGAAGCTCCAATTTCTGTATTTCAGAGTTATGATACTATAATCACATTATTGGTCGGATAATTTAGAGTAATTTTCGAATATTAGTGAAATTACGAAGAAAGAACTTCGTAGACGGGATATAAAAGCCAAGCATTTCTGGCCGATTATTCAAGCTGCTTTCATTTTGAAATAAGGGTGACATTTTCTATTTAAAGTTGGCAGCAGACATTTGAAGGAAGCCTTCCATATTTTGTAAAGATAGCCCAACTATGAATTGACCAATAAGTCTTAAAAGTAATTTTTTTTTTTTTTTTTTTTTTTGCAAAGTCAAAACGTTATAAAACTGATTTATGCTGTCTTCCAAAACTTTTAAGATATCGATATGTTGATATCATCTTATTTTACATAAGATTTAGTTTAGCCCAGCTCAGCTTGATTGGTGATGATTTTGTCAAAGAGTACGTTAACACAATTGCCAAAGCTTTCTGAATACAGTTGCCTTTAAGAAGACAATGTCTAAGAATGATGAAATTATAAGTGGGAGAAGTGGTTGTATTATTTCTGAGATATATAATTTGGGGCATTGAAACTCATGAAACATGCAAAGTTCTTACAACAAGAATAGATAATCTAATGTTCCTCGTTAATAGATTATGATATTTATAATTAATAACGACAGATGCAGTATTAATGCCAAAAGATTATCTTGAACTCCAACTTAACGTGGAGAATGTGTTACAACACAGAATACTGCGCTATTTAGACTGGGATAATCTCTCATAACGACTCGTGGTGCATAAAAGCACTCAGAATTATATCGTTGACAGATGAATACGATTGGGACATTTTTGTCCTACATTCAAAAATCATATGTAGCGATAAAAAAAAATAAAGTTTAGATTTTAATTATGGTACATAATGAAGGTCTGAAGAAGCGGGAAATAAAATAAAAACTGATTGTGCAAAATTCGGAGCGAAAGGGTTAAAGGACATATCAAATAATATTAGGGTCTTTGCTACAAACTGAGCAAAAGGGACAGTTACAGTGAAGGCTGACCTGGAGCCAAACTGTATTCTTCGCTCCAGTTTTTAAATACATTCGAGTGGCCGCGGTTCTGATCCGAGAACGAACTCGGGCGAAACTCACATCGTGTCTACATTTTGTATTATTTATCCCATTGTGGGTAAATCTTATAGTAGTTTGGTATTGTCGCCTTGGATCAGTATCGTTGACCTAAGGACATAGTAGTTAAAAGGGGGAAGAGGAGGGAGACATGAATCCCCTTTGATTTCTTCGGTCCCATGGAGAGATTGAACCACGTACTATAGCATAATGAACAGTGGGGGTGGAAGTTTGGCTGTTATTTCTAGCAGGCTGACCAACCAGCAAAGGCTACCATGTTGGTTATAGATATAAACACATTCCTGTGGCGTAATGTTCAGCAAGGTCACCTATTATTGTGGACATAAACATGTTTACATGTGAATTTTAGAAGAAACTTTCGAAACGAAATTTTAGCAACCAGGAAACGCCAACGTGAGGGTAGGAGAGAGTGTGTCAGGAGAGAAAGAGAGAGGGAGAGAAAGAGAGGAGGAATGAAGAAGAGAGAGGAAAAAAGAGGGAAGGACTGACAGAGAGATGCATGTATGAATATGTTTTCAGTTCGAAGACTAATTTTTGTAGGTCAGGTGGTAGAATGAATTGAAATGTAGCGCAGTAAATGACTAAGATAAAACAGGATAAAGACCCTTCTCGAGTCATGTTGACTCATAGGACCGGATTCTCGCTTTCTGTGGCTTAAATATTCCCCCTCCTGGACGGGCCGCCGTAGGGTGACTCGTTCTTACTAGCTGAGTGGACGGGGTCAACGTGAAAAGAAGTGTTTTGCTCAAGAACACAACGAGTCGCCCGGTACAGGAATCGAAACTACAATCTTATGATCATAAGTCCAACACTCTAACCATTAAGCCACGTGGTCCCACAGTATATGACTGCTACTTATCAACTCCAAAAGTATATGTTTACGTTGCGTTGTATTGAAGCCACCATTCCGCTTCTGAAAGCTGTCCACGTCATGTGTTTATACGAACAAATATGAAATCTGTCTGAAAGTGATGCCATCAGTTGGCTTTTATGCCCCTAGAGGGAGACACTAACATCCCATTTCTCTTCCGTTCGAAGCACAAAGATTTTGTGCCTGATTAACACAAAACCGAATTTATTTGTCAGTGTCAGATCTCTTGCTTTGTTTGTTTATCTGTTGGTTCGTTCCCAACCGATTAATCGTTTATTCAAAACCAATTCGTCAACAGTTAAAAAACAAATCTGATTAAAAATGTATTTTTATTATTTCGTTGACTGCTCCTTCCTCTTCTCTGGTATGTCACACTTGTAATTAAATTCTCATGTTATTTTTATAAAAAAGAAAAATATGAAGCAAACATCATAGATTTTGTCGAAAGACGCATGTGGTTGCGTATATACAGTGCGCATATATATATGTATGTATATAAACTAGGGTTATTTACATAAAATATCAACTGTTACACTTCTTAATGTTTAATTAAATTCCTCTTTTCTACGGAAGCTCCTAAAACTACGTCAATTCCACAAGATTTCGAGTGCAAAATTATTTATTTTCATGTTTTGTTTATTTGTTACGTTTTTCTTTTAAGGTTAGTTGTGTGTGGGGAGGGGGTAGAATTGGAGGGAGGGAGGGTGCAGTTAAGTGTAGCCACTTATAGCAATCGGTGCATGTCACCAGCTTTGACAATGAGTAATGATAATAATAATAATAATAATGAAACTAATATAATAATAATGATGATGATGATTTTCTTAATAATAGGAATAACAACAGTGTCTTTTGATGAGGCACAAAATGAATTTGCATAAAATTCTCTGATGATGATGATGATGATGACGATGATGGTATGGAAAGGAAGTTTGAGGAGAGAAAGGAGGAAATAACTGCGGCGCAGCTGGTGAAACGACATGTCACGTGGTCATGCAGAGAGGTCAGAGACTGGATCACGGTCACAGACACTCGGCGGTGACTTCGTCCAGTCACTTGACTCCAGCTTGTCACGTGACACTCAGTTGTAACCTTGTCCTCTATCGTGACATTCACACTGGATTACATGCAGGTCTGATGTCACGTGGCTTAACCGGAAGGGGAAGAAGAAGAGGAGGAAGAAGAAGCAGAAGAGAGGAGTAAATTTCACCCGAAAGCATAACTGGAATGCATAACTGAAGAGGGGAGGAAGAGGAGGTGGTGGTGGTGGGAGTAAGGTGGGTTAACGTCCCTCCTCCTCCTACTACTTCCACCACCACCACTGCAAGGCATTACAACTACTGTAATACTGTGCAGTACAACATAGTAGTAGTAGTAGTAGTAGTAGTAGTAGTAGTAGTAGTAGTAGTAGTTGTAGTGTTTTTGCCACCAAGAAAGTCACTGCAGTTATGTATAATAAAATGAGCTTCGTCAGTGTCGAAGTGGTCTTAATGGGCGGCGGAGAGAAGGGCGACAAACCAACAGATCGAACGCAGAAAGAACGGTGAGATGCAGCTCGGACGCCATTTCTGTCAACAGCAACAGCATCAGCATCAGCAACAACAATTACTCAGTGACATACGAGCAAAGAGGTGCATATCGATGTGGTCCTCCTATACGCTGGATGTAACAACTAAATCTCCCTCAAATCATATCCTAATCATAAACAAAAATAAAGGACACACTGAATAATCTATAAAGACTAATAAGAATGCATAATGAATAACGAGTAAGAATGTATAAATGAATAAATTCCTCGATACACTGTGTCAAAATAATAGTTGAGATAAGAGGGGTGGGGTCTGATTGGAGCATGTTTGATCATGTCCAGCTGAAGATTGAGCTGGGGCCGGGCAATAAGAAGAGCCTCAACTCTCTTTACAAACATCACGTGACTCATAGCATATGGCGCATGACCTCGAGACAATTTAGCTGACGATGATCAATGTTTCGGACATTGAAGTGTTTTAAACTTGACCCGTTTTCCGTCATCTCTTCGCTTTGCACCGTTTTTAATAATGACCTTTGCACGACTTCTCTCTTCTTAACGACTCGGTGGCATTAGTCACATCATATATATACATATATACATATACAGCAGAGCGCATACGTGAGTATATGTGCGCGTGTGTTGTGTGTGTGTGTGTGTGTTCGCTTCTTTATAAATGGCATGTGTGTTTAAGTAGGAATATCAAACGTTCTATGAATGTTATTTATATATGGTACAAATATGTGTGTACATACACACACACACACACACAAATGCGTGGAAACATGTATAAATAGAAATAAACATATATATGCGTACATGTATTTGAGTATAGACACACACACACATACATACATACATACATACATACATACATACATACATACATGCGCATGTATATACAGGGTGTTCGTACCAAATTTTATGATTTTTATGTCATATTTTTTGTTTCGGAACAACTTGATGTAATGGTAAGCAGTTAACGGCGTTGGAGAGCATAAAAATTAAAGTTGTAGTTGAGAAAAAGTTAGCAAACATGGAGGACTCGAAACCATTTGAATATTGGAAGAGAATTACTTGTATCAAAACGTCGACAACATGACTGTTGCTCAATGCTCTGTGAACTGTGTAAAGGTTGTGATATGTAACAGGGACAGCTGCAATGGAGTCTATGAGGTTGTGGTCAGCAGGAAATGATTCAGAAGGTGCTGTAATTGCTTCTGCAATTCATCCCCGTATCCTGTTGAGTCTTAGGCTCAATTCAGACAGCTATGTGAAGCTACTGGGGACAATGGCTTCACATACCCGCCTGGCTTCACAATGCTTTCACAAATCCTGGATATGAGAGAGTTACTGCTGTTTCTAAATCTAGGGGGCGAGTTACTGAATCTAGGGGGCGAGAGCCTTGGCTTACGATGTAATTATCTTATGTCGACGTTACAGGCTGTGTAATTACGTAATGTAATTAAGTACCCATTAACTTAGTAAACACGACCATGGGTCTCACCTGGCGGAGGAGTTTTACCTTGTTGTCTATAGTTTCTAATTCTCCTCCTCCTCCTCATTTTTATTATTATTATCATCATTAGCACTATCATCATCACCATTCTCACCATACCCATAATCCTCCCCCCTCATCATCGTCATCATCATCAACATTGGTAGTCGTAGTAGTGATGGTGGAAGTTATGATAATAGCTGTAATAATAGTGGTGGCGCTGATGGTTATGTACTAGTGTTACGGGGGTGGGGTGTCGGGGCTGTAATAAAGCTAACATTGAAACGCTATGGAACATTGAAGGAAGCCCTTATTGTTCTTGGTGTTGTCAGTTTTTGTTGTTGTTGTTGTTGTAGCAATTTATTACCGATGCTGTTGTTGTTGTTTTAGTTGTTATTGTAGACTATTGTTGCTGTTGTTGTTGTACGTATTGTATTTATGTTGCAGTTTCCACATCTGGGATTCATTGGAGTAAATTTATTGTCATCACAGCTGACAACCTCTCTGATCACATCTCCCTCTCTCTCTCTCCCACCCTCCTTCTCTCTCTTTCACTCCTTCTCCCCCTCCCTCTCAAACACATATGTATATATATATATATATATACACGCGCATACACACATACATATATATACATAAATATATTAGATTCATATGTATGTGTGTGTGTGTGTGTGTGTGTGTGTGTGTATGTATGCGTATATACATATATATCTATAACAGTGTTTACAGAAACACCACTATGTGTATAAATACGTGCACTCACACACACACACGCACATATACAGATGCACATACATAACTACATGCATACACGCACATACGTAGACGTTTTGATATGTTTGTTGTTGAGTTTTCGTCAGTTTTCTTTAGCCATGACGGAAAAAGTTAAAGCTGGAGTACCGCGCATGCGCACGCGAGCGTGTGTGCAGGAACGTTCATAATCTTGATATTCACTGAGACACACACACACACACGAACAGATATGCGCGCGCACGCGCACATCCGCAGGGTCATGTGTATCTTCATGCATGGATGCCGACACACGCTTTCGTTTTCCTTTTACGGATGACACCAATTTTATACACAATAGCCCGATCTTTATACAGTTCACAAGCATAGATGTATAGGCTATACATACATACATATACCTTACAGACACACACACACACACATATGGGCTATATATATATATATATATATATATATATATATATATATATACACATGCATACATGTATTCCACCTATACACACATACATTACACAGCAATGTGCACCATTGATTCAACACACTCCTACACACACACACACACACACTTATATATCTATTTATATGACTCTATTTTATATATTTTCATTTTGAGATAAGGTGTGAAACATCGTCAATTTAGAATTGGAAAAAAAAGAAATCAATGCAGCGCAAAAGTCGACTTTTCAAGGTTGGAAAAAAATCAACAAAAATACCGAACGATTTCCCTTCATAAGGGGTCAATTCTTAGGATGGAAATAAAACGTAAATCTTTTCTGACGAGGGTTAAACATGCGGACCAGAACTCCTGACTAACACATTGCATCATTTACCACAGATCCAACATGTGACTACAAATATTTTTAATTAAAACTCGAGTTCAATGAATTTAACATAATAATTAGATTGCCGTTGATAAAAGTTAATAATTATAAACCTGAATATAAAAGCAGACACCGTTTTAATAGCCAATGCATCGATTGTAAAGATTAGATTTGCAATCCACTGAAGCCAAACGTTTATAAATAAACATTGACAAATTTGTTTTCGTCTGCCAAGAGGTTAAAACGTGAAAATGAACTTAAACTTCTCTTCATCTGTACTTTTATCAGAAGAGTTACTTTACCTTTACTTCCAGCAGTTTTATTGCAATACATACATACATACATACATACATACATACATACATACATACATACAT
>NC_142951.1:35621468-35638968 GCF_046866305.1 Octopus bimaculoides | reverse complement strand
CATACAATTCTGGCTTGTCGTTGTGAACTTCCTAATCACTCGGTCATGCTGCACCTATACACGCACGCACACACACATATACATACATACATATATATATATACACACACACATATACACATACACACACGCACACACACACACACACATACGCACACACACACACACACGTAACAATCATACCAAACACCGCAATTGTTTCTGCAGACGGTTACCACCGATACAAATGGGTTTCACTTGATATTTTTCCCCAGCTCTGAGACTTGACCCATCAGCATTTGAGGTGAGGACAGAGACAAAGCTGAAACTAGATATCGTTTCTGCCAAATGGTTTATGGCAAAGTCAGACAGCTTTTGACCCTCAGTAGATTACTGGTACTGTATTGCATCAATTTATAATAATAATAATAATAATGATGATAATAATCCTTTTTAATAAAGGCACAAGGGCTGAAATTTAGGGAGAGAGGACTAATCGATTACATTGACCCCAATATTTCATTGGTACTTAATTTATCGACCCCCGAAAGGATGAAAGGCAAAGTCGACTTCGGCGGAATTTGAATTCAGAACGTAAAGACGGACGAAAGCATTTCGTCCGGCATGCTAACGATTCGGCCATCTTCCCGGCATTAAATATTTTGCTCTATACAACCATGTTCTACCATGTTATTCCCTTGTGCCACTATGACCCGCAATAGGGCACCATACAAGGTGAAACAGCCAAAAACATTGGCGGTCAGGTGTAGAGCAGCGCCTATATAGACTTTGGATCAGAGTGACATTGATTTTAGTCGACGGAGCCGTGGGGGGGGGGGGGGTGAATAGAGATTGTTCATTGACCTTCACCTGATTTCTTTTGTAACAAGCGCGCGCGCGCATATCTATTCAAAGTCACACACACTTATATAGCGTATAGACTTACATATAGAGACAAACGCAGACATACAGACGTACATATACATACAGCCACGCATACACATACACAGACACATACGTGTATTCTAGTTATTGAGTTCGTTATTTTAATATTTTCGAACGTGTATTGTTGTCTACAAACGTTACACGCACGCACATACACGTACGCGCGCGCGTGTGCGTGTGCGTGTGCGTGTGTGTGAGTGTGTGTGATGTAAGACTGCTACGGTTACACTTAGAGCTCCATATAGATTTTCATAATCCAGTCTGCTTTTTGTAGAGTTGTTTAGTAACTTCTATACCGAGTAATATTCCTCGTTATGACCTACAGAGCCAAAGTAGGGAGAATAAGAGTGTTCCTTGGTAATTTTTTATTTTTGAGCATCTAAACGCATTTGAAACATCCTATCTGTCTATCTATCTATCTATCTATCTATCTATCCATCCATCTATTTCTTTATTGCGCACAGGTGGCTGAACATAGAGGGGACAAACAAGGATAGACAAAGGGATTAAGTCGATTACATCGATCCCAGTGCGTAACTGGTACTTATTTAATCGACCCCGAAAGGATAAAAGTCAAAGTCGACCTCGGCAGAATTTGAACTCAGAACGTAGTGGCAGGCGAAATACCGCTAAGCGATATAAATTAGTCTAAAGTTTTGCCTATCTCAAATTTTATTTTAGAAAGATTCTTCAAACAGAGGAAGTGACAGGAACCAGTTTAACCATTTCCCACTCTGAAATACAACACCCTCCCCTCCCCCAGCTCACACTACCCTCAACAGTGTTGTAGTTCTCTGCCATTGGGCGTTAGAGGCTGGCATTGATCCTTGAAATAACCCTTCAATAGAACCCCAACATCCGTTCTTGTTGATCACCAAATCTTAATACAACTGGGATTTCAAACGGAATAAAATCCATTTTGAAAAGAAAAGTCCGAAATTCGACAAAGTTACAGAGAACTAAGCGGGTGTGGAGGGTGTGGGCCGGGGCCTTGTTGTTGGTATTAACGTTTGTGAAATGAAATGTGTTTGGGAGAGGGGTGAGTTGTGAGGGCCCGGAGAGGACCTTGTTTTCAGTCGATCCAACCCCGTCACCTTATACAAGATCAGTGCTTTTTTTTTTTTTTTTTTCAAATTCTTTAGAAACTTAAACTTCATTTACGGGACCCATTCCGAAACCTTAAACTCCCCTCTCCCTCTTTACTACACACCAATGGACCTTAATTGAAGAGGAGTCAAATAATTTCTATTTATTTTTCCGAAGTCAATTAGGAACCAGTTGCAACGGAGCCTCAAAGGGGCCGCTCGAACTGCAAGAAATGGCAACCAAATCAAACCTCCGCCGCTATATGGGAAGGACACAACAGCTAATGTAGCACCAGATTCTCATTCCCTAAGGGTCATTTAAGAAGACATGGATAACAATAACAATAATATAATTAGAAATAAATTATATTATTGATGAGAACAAAATCGACACCACCACCACCACAAACAACAACAACATCATAGAAATACCTGACACCTGATATCAAAACTGACTGGAAACCTTACTGTGTGTAGAATTAATTAATTAGGATGACGGTTAATTAGAAGAAAAGGAGTAATTAAAAGAGATATCGACTGTGACACGTGACCTAGTTTAACGCGTGCCCTGCTTCGTCCTCGAATTCTTTTAGTGGAGTTTATTTGGTAACACAACATCCAACTGGGACCTTGGGTCTCTCCCCACCCTCAGTGACTTACAAAGGACATTGCCCTGTCAGTTGTCAGCACAGACATCAGCTGCAGTGGGGATAGGGAGGGGAAACACCCCTACTCACCCGTCATGGGATCTGCCCCTCCTCTAAAACTAGGTTTTAAAGAATGTAAACATATTTACAAGTAGATGCTGTTTACACATCACTAAACAGAAATAGAATCTAAGAGAGATTATGTGTGTGTGTAATATATATATACTGACACGCACAAATATATATATATATATATATATATATATATATATATATATATATATATATACATACGTAGAAATATCTGTGTATATACACAAACACACACATACACTCATGAGTGAGTATAGTATAACGAAATTGAATGCATAAAATTTGTGTTTATCAGTTATACAATAAATTCTATATAAGTATATATATATATATATATACACATGCATATATGCGTACAGAACGTCACCAACGGTGCAAATAACATACACATGCGAGATAGATACAAGACGTGGACAGTAATTACAGGACAAAAACGAGTGAAATACGTAAACAACGAGGAAAAATGGAAAACAAGACAAGTTAACTGAGAAAAAGGACCCTTCATCAGTTGCCGGCGATCTATCTACTTCTCATTTCGAGCATTCAATGACTATATGAGGACCTTGTTCAAGGACGCAACACGCCACCCTGTCCAAAAATCAAACTCACAACTCGTGAGAAGTCGCCACGTCAAAGACCAGCTTACGCTCTTTATATATGGCAACCTACGCGCGTGTGTGTGTGTTAGTGTCTATATTTGTGTATGCACATATATGCATATATACCGACACGCACATACATACGCAAATATGCATATACACATGCAGGCGTGCGCGCACAGACAGATTTGAACTAAACATCAGATACTTTGCTCCAAGCAAAAGTTGCCATATACATACATATATACATACACATAAACATATATGATACACACACATATATTTGTGTGCGTGTATATATATATATATATATATATACATATATACATATATATATATATATATGCCAGCATGCATGTGCATGTAAGGACGTGAGCATGTATGTGTGTATGTGTGTGAATTTATTTTCTCGTTATTTTCCTATTATATAACAATTTATGTATGCATGTTTACATACATGGCATATGTATGTATATGTGTATATGTGTATATGCGAATATGTGTATATGTGTGTATGTGTGAGTGTGTATATAGGTGTGTACGAGTTTGTATATGTGTTTATACGTAAATGTGTATGTATGTGTGTGTATGTAAGATGCATGAAAGATTTTTCTATGGGATAAGGCACGGAGTAAATATCTGGGTGGTATACGGTGGCGGCGGAGAGGGTGGTGGCAGTGGTAGTGATGGTGGTGGGGAGGGTGATGGTGGTGGAGCAGGTGATGGCGGTGGTGAAGAAGGGAGGATAGATGTGGCGGGTGTGTGGCAGAGGTTTCCAAGATGTCGGTCGTAGATAAATATCTTACATCATGAAAGATTGGATGAATGAGAGAGGAAGAAGAAGAAGAAGAAGAAGAAGAAAAAGAGAAGAAAAGGAAGAAAGTGGGTAAGGTGAAGTGGAGAGGAAGGAAGGAATAAAAAAAGGAAGGAAGATAGAATCTAGTCTGAAATTAGCAAAATAAATAAAAACGAAACATATATATATATATACATATATATATATGTATATATATATATATGTATGTATGCATACACACACACACACATAGAAATACACGTGTGCGAATATATTTGTAACTGTGCTGAGAAACAAATGAAAAATGAGGGATGAAAGAGGAAAGGGTACACGATAACAGAAGGAGCTAGAAAGGGGGGTGGAGGTGTGCGTAGAGGGAGATTGTGAGGGGTGAGAGGAGAGTGGGATCCACTGTGAATAGATGGAGAAGGGAAGGGAGATGGGGGAGTAAGAAGTGTACCACGTGACGGAGTGATATGGGAAAATATTAATTCTGGACGTTGTGTGTATGTATGTGTGCATGAATGTGTGCATGTATGCATGTGTGTGCGTATGTATAAACGTATACATGCTTTTACACTTTTATACATATATGTCTACGTAAATATATACTTATACACACACACACACACACACACACACACACACACACACACACACATATATATATATATATATTTATATGTATGTATGCATATATATATATATATATAAATTTAAGGAATGGAGTGAACGCATGTTATAACTGCATAAGTTTAATATTTAAAGACAGCGGAGGATGGTTAGCGGTTGGGGTGGGGTGCTCCGATGGAGTCGCATGATACAGCAAGGTTTTTCCTTTGGACTTTTTCCTTTCTCCTTTCCGACGAAGAGCTGTGCACGAAATATCAAACTCTCTCTTTTCACCGAGGGTCAAACGAATACAGTTCTTGTGCGCGTCGTCTTGTTGTTCGTTATTTGAATTGACTATGTATGTGTGTATGTGTGTGTGTACGTGTGTATGTATGTATGTGTCTGCGTATTTGTATCTATCTATCTATCAATATATATATATATATATATATATATATATATATATATATATATATATGCGTATGTAACCATGTATGTGTGCATAAGGAAGACGAGAGAGAGAGAAGACGTACAACCAGAAATCTACAAAACAGAACTGAGACTTGTGACTAAACCATGCATACGAAGCACGTGTGTATGCGTGTGTGTGTGTGTATCTGTGATTGTGTGTATGTGTGTGTGTGTGTCTAAAACAAATACATTCACGTCTCTCGTTGTCTGTTATCTGAAGTCAATGTAAGACGAATGTTACAGGGACAGTTGGATACGACATGAGGGAAGGAACGACCATCTGGGCATGTGGTACGCACAGCACTACATCCGAACCACCGCCCCCACCACGACCACCACCATTTAGTTAAATACAGAGTGGTGAGTAGAATTGTTGCTATGAGATAAGGATATTTAAAGAGTGTGCTTCATGGCGGATGGTCGATACATTTGGTTGGATGAAGCGTTCAACGATGCTTCAGAGAGATAGATGTGTGTGTGTGTGTGTGTGTGCATACGTATACATACACATCTACATATATCTGCGTACAACTATAGACATACATTTGCACATATCATATTCTTATATGTATGTACACACACATATACATAACCCTGCAAGTATGGATATGGATATATATATATATATATATATATCCATGAATATATGTATGTGTAAGAAATTATGATAGACGCTAGTGGTCGTGCATCTGACTGCACACTCGATATACATATATATATATATATATACTGTAAACCAAACTGGCAACATCCCCATCAATGTAAGCACAACAGAACTGATATAATGATTTGGGATAGAGAAGAGAAACTGTGCACAATTGTGGAAATTAGCTGCCCAGCGGATGTTAACATAAAACTGAACTATTGAGAAATCTGCAGTTACTCTATCCAGATTATATTTTCAGGTTTATACCTGTAATTATTGGGGCCCTGGAATATGTAACACACTGCCTAAATGCCAATCTTGAGAAATTAGGCTTCTCAAAACCAGAAAAGAGAAAGCTAATTCGAAGACTAAAGATCCAATCCATCACTGGAACTGTAAAAATCTGTAAAACTTTCCCGAAGTTTATCATTTAGATATATATGAGCATGTCTAGATATGCAGCTATATGCATGAAAATACATACATAAAACAAAACATATAAATTTGCACACACACACACACACATATATATATATATATATATATATATATATAGGACGAGAGAGGGTGAGAGAGAGAAAGACATGCACATATGCACACACAGAATCATGCGCGCACACACAACACTTACAAACACACATATATATGTATATGTTTACAGAGATGTTTATACATCCACACGGGTATATACTTTCATAGTTAAACGTTAACTGTTGCTGAATATAGTCTCTCACAGCATCAGACGATATTCTCAACTTTAACCTCCGTAAATCAAGAGCAGACGACACGCCTTGCAGTGCCGCAGTTAATTACACAAACCGTTTTATTTATTTTTTTCTCCACTTCTCAACAAGATTTTCTTACGAGAAAATAAAAAATGGAATAACACTTTATGTCTTTTGTTAATGGATTTTTTTTCTTTTATTCAGCTGAAATTAAATATCCTCTTCAAATGCCTTGCTATAAACTGTTTTCCGTAAACTTCACAACTTCCGCCTCTCCATTAATAGATAACTTACGTGAAGTCAGCCATTCTGTGAGTGATGTGTGCTCGCGTGCGTATGTGTGTGTGTGTGTATGTGTTTGAGATGTATGTGTGCTATTTATATTAATACATATATATACATATACATATTTATTATTTAAAACATAATATAAATATACATAAATATAATCATATATACTTATATACAACACACATACATACATACATATGTACATATATTGTATGTATATATCATGTGTGCCTCTGTTTGTCGCTATATCTGACTGAACTTGTCTTTGTACACAGCAAATGTTTATTAAAATATGCGTTTCTCACACGCGCTTGCACATGCAAACCTACATTTATAAATTCATGCAAATATATACACATACATAAATATTGTATATGTGTCTGTGCGTGTGCGTATATTCATAGACGGCTACATATCTATATGTATTTCGTCATAATATATGTCTGTGACTATGTCTGTATGTATAAAAGTAAATGCATGTGCGTGTATATGCGTGTGTATGTGCGTATGTATGTGTGTGTACATGTATAGGTGTTAATTCATCATTTTTTCATGGTCACTGAATTAAGACTGTAACGCTGCATTTATCTATACATGTGTGTGTATATATATATATATAAACATGCATCTATGTATAGACATATAATATATATATATATATATATATATATATATACATATGCACATAGGTACACACACACATACATGCACACACATATAGATATACCTCCCCGCTTACACACGCACACACACACACCCACACATATATATATATATACATACACATGCGTACGCATACAGGCACACAGACATATATGTATATACTGGCGCACGCGTGCACCACCGTGTGTCTAGACAGTATGAATGAATGAAGACTAGCATTTGTTCGAATTATACACACATTCTCGCATATATATATATATATGTACGCATGTGTCTATACATATGTTCCTGTTGGTCTTCTACTTTGAAAATGAGAAAACATAGGAAGAGAAAGACGCGCGCGCATGTCTTTGTGTGTGTGTGTGTGTGTGTGTGTGCGTGTGTGTGTGTGTGCGTGTCTCAGTCTGTATGTTTACAGTTTTATTTCCTTTCGCTTACAATTGTGTTTTGTCTGTTTGTCCCTCTCCCCCTTTTCTGCTCACATACCTTCACTTTCTTCTTTTATCAGCCATATACACTTTTCACGCCCACACACACACGCAGAGGCACACATACACACACTCCGCATACCTCTCTATCTGTATAAACACATACATACACACACACTCGCTTTCTATCTCTCTCTCTCTCTATATATATATATATATATATATATATACATATATCTACATACATTCGCGCACATATACACACATACCTACATCAACAGCAGACAGACAGATCGTTAGACACGTCATACACCTAAAAGCAAAGTGTTTCTCATTGAAGTTACTCCACAGGAAGGTTTCTAAGAAAAGATATTGTTTATTCACTGAAGAAATGTCGAATATCGTGCAACAGACAGACAGACACACAGAGATGATGGGGTGAGGGTTACCACCATCCTCCTCCCCATCATCATCGTCGTCGCCGTCGTCGTCATCATCATCATCTTTCAACTGCCGTCACTGCCGACCATAATTCTTCTTTAACCATTATAGATTCCATGAGTTATTGTGTTTCCCTGATCGGGTGATCAGCTCCTGGCTCTTTGCGATACTTCGATCCTCAGGAGGAATTCGAACTCAGATCAGAAAGAATCGGAAGAGAGGCTACGCTCGACGTTCTACCAATTTCCGCCAATTCTCTGCCAGGGAACAGAAGTTCGAGTTTGATATGGTAACAAACAAATGTAATACTTATGTGAAAGATACTGTATTGCGCATGACCAGCAGTCGGTTACTACCCTTCACTCTCCTCTATTAGAAATCACAAACCTACAACACACTTCCGGTATTCCTTACTATCAAGATTTTTTGAACAAAACACCCAAAGACACTGTTTGTCTCGCTTAGTTTCTTTCTTCACTATCCTGAAAAAGAGCCAATGTTCAAAACATTGATAACATATTTCCTTTACACCAGACTCCAAACAGACTTTAGCTTTAACTCGATTCTATTGACTTACACTCGCTGTTGCAGACACACATCTGGATGCACGGATTTCTGGATTTCATATAATTTATGCAAGCGATCCATATATTGGGGGGGGGGGGGATAAAGACGAAGCCAACCGACTTCATCTATCTCTCTACTTTCTTGGTTATTTATTTATATCATTATTTTATTTTTACGGACGCGTAAAAGATGCATGACAAAGCTGACCTTCGATAGATTTGAACTTGCAACAAAGAGCTCTCTAAATTTATACAGCAGTGTTCTATCTATCTATCTCTTTTCTCTCTCTCTCTCTCTCTCTCTCATATATATATATATATATATATATATATATATATATATATATAGAAAGAGAGAGAAAGAGAGCTGTATAAGTGTATACGTGTGTGTGTGTGTGTGTATATATATATATATATATAATATCATATAATCTTTATCATTGCTACTACTACCCCCACCCCCAAGAAGGTTCCAATCTCCTGAAGCAGCTGCTATATACAACACCACCGCCACCACAAACCCCCACCACACCGCCACCCCCATCGCCACCACCTTCCATTGTGAGAACAATTTACGACTGCACTGTGGCGACATCTAGCCATGTAACAGAGACCCCCCAACATATAACAAGATGGTGTTTGGTGGTGGTGATAGCGACGGCGGTGGCGGCGGTGGTGGAGTATGGTGGAGGGAGTAGTGAGACGCATGCATTGATGTGGGGGTGGGACGGTGAGGCTGGTGTAAGTGTGAATATTCCGTGACTGTCCTTCATAACTTCAGTCAATTCATATCTCAGATGTAAAGCAACGAGAAACCAACAACAACAACAACAACTGCAAAAGTATCAATAACAACGCTAATCTCAACTCCTGCATCACTATTATCACTAACAGCAACAACAACAACAACAGCAACATACCCAACATCAACAAAAAACAACGACAGCTAATAAACTAATTAGATGACATCAATAAAAGAGAAAAATTACAATTAAATTATATCACTACATATTTATCACCACCACCACCACAACCACCATCATCACCATGAACATCATGCCCTTTCCCTACCACCACCACCACCACCACCATCCTCCATCCCCTCCGCCAATCGTAAGACCGTTATGTCCAGTAACCCGACCCTTCTTCAAAACACTAAACTATCCATCTTCATTGCATATCCCTTGGTATTTGTACAAAGCAAATTCTTTGTACTTTAGTACTCTTCCTGTACTCTCCACAGGTAGAAGTACTCAATCAATTTATTATGAGTTATTTCAATGGATTTCAGGGCACCAGTTTCTCTGTCCTAATCACAATAATCTATTATGGACACAAACAGGTGTGATGGTCACCTGAAACACATCTACAGCACCACAGAACTATTTTTAAAAAAACCTATCTTAACAACGCTACCCCACTCCCAGGGTCTAGATACATCTCCAAAATTACAGAACGCTACTACAACCCCATCCTAATCACGCTATGCCTTCATTTAATCCAGATACATTTACAGTCGCAGCCCCAGAAGGTTCCTTCAACACAGTCCTAAATATATCATTTCCTCCATCGCCCAGATAATTCACAAACCACACAGTGACTCATCGGCCGTAAACGCTGTTCTAGGATGACTAACATGGGACAAATACTAAGAGGAGTGAAGAGAGGCAGTAAACTGTGTGCCCATGCAGTGTTTCTCTCATCTATCTCTGGTGTGGCCACCACACAGAATCTACGACATGGACTGGACAATAGAGAAACCGCAGCGTGTCCAGAACACCACACTGCAACCCCCACACCGTAAGAGGTTTACAACTTCCTGTTAGAAGTTGTCACAGGATTCACAACAAGATGGTTACATGGCGTTCTGTGTGGCGTTCAGTTGATTCCCTGCTGTAGATAGTGGGCAGTGGAATGGGGTGGGGTCTGTTGATTCAGGGTAAACCTGGGGTTATACAACAACTGACAGACATTGTATCCGAGGTGGGAAGGTGTAAATGGGTCTGTTGAATGAAGCTTGCCCTACATAACACCCATTATACAAACAGATCCGACTTTGCACTGGACACGTTCCAAGGTTCAACTCCACTCCACCTCCACACGCACCATCAACATTATTATCACCTCTACACAAATAACAACAACAACAACAATCACAGTAATCGCTGCGGTCGTTGTTATGGTGGTAGCGGTCATATCTGAGGTATTGGGGACACCGCCAATATCTCCACTAATGCCACTATACACACACATATATATATATATATATATGTATATATATACACATACACAAATAAATGTTACATCAGGCGAAAACTGTCTAATGGTACTTCATATTCGAGGCTCCGATGAAGCACACAACTATGAGCCCACTGCAACTAATAGCAGAAACAGCTCTAAGCTAATGAAGTTCATAAGATACTGATTTATTCCTTTGTCATATCGTTTTCCTTCTACCGCTCTATACTCAGCCATCACTTCGTTCTGAAACAGACGTATACTGACGTCTACACAAGGTTATTGGTCTCGCAATGCCTAAGCAATGCATATATACGTACATATACTATATGGAAATAGATAGATAGTTAAATAGATAGACAGACAGACAGATACATAAGGAAATAGATAGACAGATATGTGTGTACGTGAATGTATTTGAGACTGAAAAATGTGCGCAATTTAAGGGTTTGTTCGCTTGATATCCTGTATAAATAATGTGTGCGAATGTGTGTGTATGCGTATGTATATATGTGTATATATATATATATATATATATGTGTGTGTGTGTGTGTATATATATATATATATATATATGTATACATATATATATATATATGTAAATATATATATACATACGTATGTATGTATATATATATATATATATATATATATATATATGTATATATATGTGTGTGTGTGTGTATACATATATGTACATATGTGTTTTTTGGTGTTTGATGTTGAAATATATGTTGCGCAGCAATTAGCTGTCACCATCTCTCCACTACTGGCCACCACTTAGTGTCATCTGTTCTATATCCCCGATATGACGTCACAGTGGCACGATCACCAGTGTCGTTATGGTAACAGCCATATATATGTGCGGGCGCACGTGTATGTGTGTATGTATGCGTATACATTTATACATGCATACATATATATATATATATATATATATATGTACCTATATATATATATATATATATATATATATATATATGTACCTATATATATATATATATATATATATATATATATATATATGTACCTATATATATATATATATATATATATGTATATGTACCTATATATATATATATATATATATATATATATACATACAGTTGCATATATGCAAATGTGTGCATTTACGTATATATGTATACACATCCACACACACGCACGCGCATATTATATATATATATATATATATATATATATATATATATAATCAGCGATTGCTTAAGGCACAAAGACGATGGAAGGATCCATGCTACGGATATTCTTGACAGAGGATAAGCAAAATGAAATAATTCTTGAATGGTGCGAAGTGAAAGTACAGAAGGGGTTGGGCTGGACTCGTTGCACGGTTGACTGATGCGAGATGGACCCGTGCAATAGCTGCAGGCCTCCACAACGATGGGAAAATGATTTATAAGTTAAACGTTTTTGGGTGAAGATGGAAATGAATAGCGCAATCAAGAAAGGATTGGAAGCGCATTGTGACTAGCGATGTTTAACGACATCTGATAATCAATTCGGAAGAGTTATGCAGGTTCATACACATATTCATGCAAATGTCTATATATATAGCCCATGCACACACACACACACACACACACACACACACACACACACACACACACACACACACACACACGTTATTCTTGTTAAAATTTCAAGATGATTTGTTTGTATTCTGAAGTGTTTCTAAGAAACAAAAAATGTAAAATTGAAACCTTGGACACATTAACAGAAAGCAAATAAGAGATGTGTAGGAAAATACTGACTTGGAATCGAACCCTGAATGTCAGGGTAACTATCTCAATTACACTTTCATTAAAATACCCCTGCATTAAGGGCGTTTCCACTGTTGTGTCAGAATTCAACCCGGAAACCCTAACACACACACATTTTGATAGATACACAGATTCATTTAACATACGCGCACATACACATGAATAAGCATAAGTACACACACACACACGCACACACATATCCACACAAGTACCTACACGTATATAAAGGCACTCTCATTCATTTGATAACATGCAGATATATGTAAACGCTCAAATATACATACACACATGCATGTGGTCTCTGTATGTAGATATGCATAGACATGTGTGCGTGTATAAATACGTGTGTGGGTAACTAGGTGTGTGTCTGTATATACATATATGTATGTGTATGTATACGTAAAGAACAAATACGTACACTCACACACACACACACACGCACACACACACGCACACACACGCAATTAATCGCTCCTACATCAGTTCCATGATGTAACAAGATTTTAAAACTGGCAACAATGGAAGCTTAATGTGTTGGGTGACCTTCCGCCGGATGTGACCTGGTTAGGTTACTGGGTGGGGAGGAGAGAAACAGAGACAGACACAGTGAAAGAGAGGAAGAGAGAGTGAGAGGAAGAGTGTGGATGTGGAAACAATAAGGTCTTTAAATGGTAAAACAAGGAAGTAAACGAAAAAGAGGAAGAAGCAGAGAAGAAGAAGAAGTCTATGTGTGGCGGTGGTGGGTGGTGGTGGTGTGTATGGGTAAAGAAAGACAAGACAGATGATGTGGGCGAGGTAAAAAAAAGTTCAAGAAAAAAATCCTTTCATTTCAGGTATATTTTGCTTGTTGTTGTTTTTCGCGTTTTTATGCAATTCCACGCCATATCTTCTCGCATCTTCTCGCATCTTCTCGCATCATTTTGCATCTACTTGTCTCTTCTCGCATCTTCTCGCATCTTCTTGTATCGTTCTCCATGTTTTGGTCAAACGTTGGTGTTTAACGAAGACCATTATTGCTGTTCGGCAGAGTCGTTATAGCATACCGGACAAAATGCGTAGCGCTATTTCTTCCGACTCTTTACGTTCTGAATCCCTTCGATATCTTCAGTCTTTCCCTCAGAACCAGATTCTGTTCCTCAGCATCAGCCCCGCAGCTGAGCCTGAGAACCATTGACTCATCCTTATCAAGAATCAACATCTTTAAATGTTCAACGATTTGAGAGACATCGTCCTTCATTTATTGAAGGACCTTATTAAAACCTAAGTGTTGCTACTTCTGTCTTTAAAACTTAATTGTCACAGATCTCCACCCCCACCCACCCCACACGCGCACTCTCACCGTTTTCTTTTGCCACAGCGCCATTACATACAGCCATGTTGTGGCATTATGCACATAGGTTTCCATGGAAACTGGTAGTTGCGATTTCGGTATGTTGGCAATGAGGCATCCGTTTGGCTAAAATTAAAGAGTTTTAAATGCTTTTAACTTATTTTATCATTAATTTTGGGGGAAAAAAATTTGGTTTTCGTCATCAGCATGTAAAGATACATCGGAAGTGCAATTGTTTTGGGGAAAAAATCTGATTGGAAGAATTTTTAAAAGACCCAAATATTATATTAAAGATACAAATGTCTTTCAAGTGTTTACAAATCTATCCTACCCCACTGTTTCATTCATATTAAAGGTATTTCTAAAGAGTATTTTTAAAGAGACATCAATTCTCACAGAATAATCTCTCTCTTTCTCTCTCGGTCACTGAATCTGTCCGTCTCTTTCTCTCTCTCTTTATCTATCTGTCTGTCTGTCTGTCTCTTTCTTCTTCCTTTCTTTACTCAGAATATCTTTTTATGTTAATCCAACTTCCTCTAACCTATTTATTGAATATCTTAATCACCCTTCTGCAACAAACCATCCCAGATACCAAGACATTATACAAAACCTTTATACAACGGTCAATCTCTCTATCTCTCCTTCTCTCTCTCTCTCTCTCTCTCTCTCTCTCTGTCCTTATCTCTCTCGCTATCTCTCTCTTCCTTACTTAACATATCAAGAGATTGTGAGACGTGAGTTACATAGGTATCTGTCTAACGATGTGTGTGTGTGTGTGTGTGTGTGTGTTAAGGTAAGGCAGATAATATCAACAGCTCACACCCACACTTTATGGCTTTCCTGTTTAAGATGTTACAGTTGTTTCGATTTAGGAAGTCGTTGGCCGTCAGAGATGAACTCACTCCGGCATATGGACTAGCTAACCCTCTCTCTGCTTCTCTCTCTTTCTCGTTCTCTCATATCAGTTTTTACATATACATACAAACACGCATACAAGGATACGCACACACATGCACATACAAATTTATAAATGTATATATATATAGCCAGGATATGAAAGGTATTGGTATCTAGAAGACTCAAAGAGTGGCAGGTAACGCAAAGTGCTATGGACAGACCGTAGTTAAACTCTTGGTTCGATAGTGATATGAGTTTAATGTGGGTCTTGTATTAGCATGCATATATACATACATATAGCCCCACAGGTAACGGTGGAGTGGCATGACCAACACGTTGAGTGGTTTTAGTCAATGAAAGAACCCTTACGTGGTCTTTTGAACTGTTAGAAATAACAGCCAAACATCCCTCAAATCACATCGAATCATCTTAAGAAGAAAGACATAGATATTCTTCATATGGAGAACAAAATAATAATAATAAATATATAAATAAATAGAATAAAGAAACGGGAAGGTCATGATTGAAATATGGTTCGGTCATAAGTCTGTTTGATTGAACCTGACCTGGGGCTAAACATCTACAATCACATTTCTTCTTTTAGATGACATCTTTCTCCAGACTCCATCCCCACCCCACCCCACCCCACATTTGCTCGGCAAGCATTGACCTTGATACTCTCACTCTCTCTATCTCTCCCTCTCTCTCTCCCCCTTACACACAAACACACACACAATCGTCCTTATCCGCACACATACATATCTATGCAATAATATACACATATGATTTATATAAGGCCGTTATCCATGTATATACAAATATATACACAAATACACACATGCACACACCCACATGCACACACCCACACACACATGCATGCATATACAAACAAAAGTAGGCACACACAAATATATACATACATGCAAACTACAGAGACACACAGCAACATGTTCAGAAGCTAACAAACAACATACATACGAACGTACACACACACACACACACACACACACACACACACACACACACATCAGATATTTACACAAACACATAAAAACTACTATATATACAAAAAGATCATATATACAAAAGATCATATACATACACAAGCACATACATACACAAACACACCACGTATACAAATAGATGTACACACATACATCACGTATACAAGATACATTTGTGTATATCACACACTCATCCATGCACACATACACACATGGACACACACACGCCATACAACCCACACATACACACACACCCTTAACCCAACTTCTCTGCTAATTAATGTCACAGTGACATTACTGCTGTCAGCCATGTTAATAGTGGCGGTTGTCGGATAAAAATATGTAAATTTGTTATGGCGGCACCAAATTGGTCAGAAATGTCGAATTTAGCATCGTGTGTGTGTGTGTGTGTGTTTGCATTTATATGCTTACACACACACACATACACAACTGAATATATATATATATATATATATATATATATATATATAAAGTCACAGAGCGAGAGAGAGACATAAACACAATCTTGTGTCTTGTTTGCTACCAAACTTACAAATTAAATCAACCCCCAGTTTTCTGTCATTAATATCTCGACGGTGGGGACAACTTCTTGCGCATGTGTGTGTGTTATCTATATATCTACATGTGTATATAATATAACAGGCTAATGCACCAGCCAAGATAAGCTACTGCACTCGACGTTTGTATTGCGTACTTCTGCAGATCGTTACTCGAATATATGTGTGTGTGTGTGCACGCGTGTATATGTATGTGCGAGGGTATAAGTGTGTATGTGTTTGATTTGTTCTTCTCAAAAATTGCAGTGGCAGCTACTATGTGTGGGTGGGAGTAGGCGTCTCACTTTTCGTTAGGTTGGCATGTTTGCGGAAATTTTAGAAACAATGTGACAGCCTGACGAATGAACGTGTTGATTCTGCACAGGGAAACTGTCGGACATTGCTGTGATTGCTCTAAGATGAGGAGATTCTAGTTTTCTTCAATACCACGACTAATGTACATATATATATATATATATATATACAATTAATATACACATATATGTACAATTAGTGGTATATATATATATATATATATATATATATATATGTATATATATAATACGAGTGTGTGTGGGTGGGTGTGTGTGTGTGTGTGTGTGGTGTATGCATGAGTATGGTGTGTATTCATTGAATGCCGATATGTCGTGTCTTTGTGTCGCGCAGTGATGTGTGTACGTGTTGGGGGGTGAGTGAGTGTCTGTCT
>NC_142951.1:35616468-35618968 GCF_046866305.1 Octopus bimaculoides | reverse complement strand
TGTGTGTGTTTCTATATACAGTGGCTTCTCTTCACGTCTCTGGTTACTCCTGATCCGTATTATTCTTTATCGTTCACCCAACATCTCTCCCACACACACAATATATGCACAACCACCACCACCACCACCACCACCACTACAGTTCAGATAAAGCACAAAGAGTTAAATTGTCCCAGTTCTTAAAAATTTAACAGAAATTTTGTCTGGGATTTGCTACGAAACTAACGCTGTTTTCGGAATGTAAAGCTAAAATATGCTTTGTGCGTGGGCGGGTTGGTTGTTTAAACAGCCATTGTTGTAGTCGTATATCACGTGACTGGCCGTGATATTTTGACCGGGAGAGGATGACAAGGAAGCTAGAAGACTATAAATAGGAGGGGATATCACTACCGGAAATACAGAGTTTTAATACTTGCACACACACACACACACACACATATGTATATATACACATAGATATATATATGCATTATATATATATATGTATATATACATATGCATATATGTATGTGTGTATGTGTGCTCACAGCGAGGAAGCAAAGACGAGTATCGACCTTATGCATTTTAATTTCCTCTTGTCTTTTGTATTTGCGCACACACACACACACACACACACACACACACACTGATGTGATGCTCAACTTCCTACGGTTGTCCATAGAACTCAATGCCGACCACCAAACCTTTTTGTCCCTATTTGTTGATGTTTAACTTCAGTTGTTGACAAATACACACACACACACATATATATGCATACACGCGCGCGCTCACACACATACATACATACATGCATACATACATGCATACATACAAGTAAATGTGGAGGTCGATTGTAATTTTGCAATTTCAGTGAAGTCTTTGTGATCAGGTGACCAGGTCACGAGGTCAGCAGGTCGCGTTGTCGAAGTCACGAGGTCAGCAAATCCTGTCAGTAATCCACTCCATTGACATATCGATCAATCAGGTCATGTGACATCACTACGGCAGCAATGTGACCACTTGATTGCTTTTGAAGGGTCGAGTAGAGTGAATCCCTTTTTCTTGACTGAGTTTAGGGGTCAAGTATTACACTCCACACAGCAACTGATCATTGGTGGTGGGAGGATCAGGGGAAGTGAGGAGTGAAGCACTTACCACCACCACCACCACCACCACTACTACCATCACTGCAATGGCATCACAAATAACATCCAGCACTGAGAAGTTGTCAAGGTAACCAGCTATCAATCAACACCCCACCCCGCCCATCTTGCTTCCATAGCAACACGTTTCACCCCGACCCGTCACCTCTTCACCTGTCCACTATGAGTTTATTCCTTCTTGAACATTGTTGCTGCTGCTGTTGTTGACTGCACCTCCCCCCCCCCACGGCATTTTAATGACCGTTGTGTATCCAGGACGACAGTATTTAAGGTGTCCCTCTATTCTGCAGATCTATAAGTCACATACATGTTCCCCTCGTTGTTGTTGCTGTTGTCGACATATGTTCCCTCTCTGCAGTCCCAGGGTCTTTTGTGGTTTCTTGTCACGGTTGATTGGAGCCATTTGGTTCTCTGCTGTATTGAGAATCTTCAGAATAAGATTGTTCTCCAGGTATATCGTTCCAACGCCACTGAACAGGTGTAAAGTAGATGATTCAGTGTTCCTACTTTCCCCGCATTTGTATTTATCACTTTTTGGAACATTCCATCTCACCAGGTTTGCAGGCAAAGCAAGGCATCGTAAGATGAACGAATCAGAGAACTCAATTATGATGTACTTCATTTCCATATTTCATTCCAATTTTTTTTTTCAATTACACGATCCTCTTATCTTGTCATTTGCTTCATAAAGATAAGAGTTGACCAAACTTCTATCCAGACAATAATCTGTAAGTTTTACCAAATAACAAGAACAACCTTACAATGATAATCTTGGTTCCAAGTTCTGTATTTCAAGGAACTCGGAATATCTTTGAGTTTCGTTTCACTTTGTCGTATTTAATGCTATTCTTTTGAAAACATATTCCCCTCCTTGATGCTATCTCAACTCAAATAATTTCTCAACTTTTTATAGGAATTTTGTCTTTCTTCATTTCAGATTTTGCGCAATCCATGTCTCTTCGGTTTATAAAGATCATTGGTTTCCTTAGAATACAAAATTATGGTCTGGAATGTTCTGGAATTCTGGAATTCACGCTCTGCCATTCTTAGACGTCTGCGTCGCAAAAAGCATCAGTATTCGCATTTCCTGTCTCCAAGGCACCACTCACACAGTTTTTCCAAGACATGTAGAATCTGTCAAAGATACCAAGAAATGCTCCAATTGATTGTCAGGAATATAAAGTTCTTCTTATTCTGCCAAACAACAAATGTTTTTGTACCATTTTGTTTGGTTAGCACCAAAAAATGAAGGTTGGAATATTTCAAAAAAAATATTTACCAATTTTGAATTTTATTTACAATGTCGTCACCCATCTTGGCATCAGTGTTTCACATGCTGCCATGATGCGTGTGTATGT
>NC_142951.1:35608968-35611468 GCF_046866305.1 Octopus bimaculoides | reverse complement strand
ACCTTGTGCCAAAATGTGACGCCAACATTTCACAGTTGTTTCTTCAATTTCACAACTATTCGCTTCTAATTAGCCTAGTCGTTACTATGACAACTAATAGACATATTTAAATTAACCCAGTCGTTGCTATGTCAACTAATATAAAGACTCACACCTGTAAGAGTTAGATTTCACTAAATCGTCCCCCCCCCCCTCAATCTGTATTTCTGTTCTTCACTTTATCGCTCCAGAAGGGATTAAACGCGCAGATGGCTCTTATAGGGATGTGACTAAGTATACCAAAGTATATATCTAACTCGATGTTCTGCCGGTTCTCATATCTTCACGTTTCGCTGTGGAATTTCTTATTCAAGTGGTTCCCATCTCAATGACTTTCATTAAAACAATTTAATTCAATGACCCTTAGAGACAGACTGGGGTGGGGTGGGTGTAGGGGAGGGCTCGATAGTGTCTCATGAGTTGCATGGTTGATGGTGGTGGCGAAGATGATGATGATGATGATGTTAGTGGTGGTAGTGAAGATGATAATGATGATGAAGGTGATGGTGGTGACGGTGGAGGTAGCGGTGGTGTTGCTATTTGATTGCTTCTCCTTATTTTACCAACTCAAGACGGATGAAAGACTGAGGTGACCTCGGCCAGTCTGGAACTCACAACAGGACTAATTGAATGCAGCGGGCATTTCGTCTGACGCTGTACCGATTCTACACCCTTCCTATATGGTTGTTTCGATCATCAGGGTCACCATTAAATAAACCGGATGTAGTCGGTCCATAGTGGACTGCACCAGTATAATTGTGGATCCGTGGGGTTTGGGTGGGATAGAGATGAGAAACTATGCGTAATTATGGAAATTCGTTGCCCAGTGGATGTTAACATAAAGCTTATCTCATTTTGAAACAGTTCATCTTGGACTACATTAACCTATGTCCTCAGTTGAAAATGGCGGCGTGTGATTTGAGAGGCATTTTGGCTTTTGTTTTTAGTATACCGGAGACAACGACGTAAAGATGGTGTGTGTGTGTGTGTGTGTGTGTGTGTGCGCGCGCGCGCGCGTGTATGTGTGTGTGCGTGTATGTGTTGAATATTTAATTCGTGATAACAGTTCCTGAGTGGCACTTGAAGATGATAATGATGTTGATGATGATGATGATGATGATGAGGATGATGATGATGATGAGGATGATGATGAGGCGATGGTGAGGGAGTGAGCTAAAGGATTTGTTGGAAGTGGGTCGAGGAGGGGCGTAGTTTCACTGAGGTAAGACACTTAGATAAAGTAGTTTTTAAAACGCATCTCCGTTTTAAGCATATATTTGTGTGTGTGTGTATTGTTGTAGTCACAAGAATGAATAAGCTTTTGATAGAACGTGGAGTAATTCTTCTGAAATGTGCGTGTGGCAGGCGGAATTGGATCCCGAATTACACGCACAAAGCTATAAAAGGCATGTAGGAAAAAGTCGATAGGAAAAAGTCGAAGTCTGCTCTTGGGACTTTGACTATCCAAAAGCGTTTTCAATCTATGATATTTAATGCTATTATTCATTGTTTTATCTGTGCTTCGAGACCCAGTTCCCAAAAACAAAACAAAAAAAACGTGTGTATGTGTGTGCATGTATGTCATGTATATATGTATGTGCGTATTTATTTATATCTATACTAGTCTGTGTATGTGTGTGTGCATACGTGCAAGATGATATACACATTTCTGATAGAAACAAACCTAAATTATACTCAGTACCTAGTGTAGAGTTTATATTCATCAAGATACTCTCCATAGATCATTCCGTTGTTACTCAGTATTCATATGAAGTGGTATACGTCCATTCGTTTAGGCAATATTCAAGGAATTACGGTGATTTGAGAAGGGCAGAAATTGTCGACAATTCGCAGTAGCTTTGTGGTCAGTGTCTGAAGGTTTAGTAGAGAAGGACTAGTGGCCTCTATGAGTGATTCAGTGGAGCTGGGCCTGTGAGGTTTGGTCGTATATGGAATGAGGATTGCATGCCAAAAGGGGTGGCTTCCGTCAACTAACTGGTTCTGGGTTATGTGTAGTGGCTATAATGCAGCGGTCTTTACCACATGCCACCACCACCACCACCGCCACTACATACTGTCACTCCCCATGACTTTGCACCAACACCTCACATCACCACTACATCCACAACACTCCGCCACCATCACTCACACTACCACCACCACCCCTACCGCCATTAACTCCTCCCTTATCACCATTAACTCCATTATAATAAAAGGGTTTAAAGTTTAATTGGTCCATTGTTCTGATTTTCTTATTGTCTGTCTGTGTGTCGCTGCTTTTCTTTTTAAATGTTGTGTGTGTATGTATGTGTGTACATCTAAGTGTATGTATGTGTGGGTGTTTACATCTGTGTGTGTGAGTATGTGCATTTGTGAGTGTGTGTGTGTGTGTGTGTGAAAGTGTGTTTATGTGAATGTGCATTCGCGCGCGCGCGTCGCCAACCTCGGTCTGACCATGGTG
>NC_142951.1:35593968-35603968 GCF_046866305.1 Octopus bimaculoides | reverse complement strand
CAAAGACATAAATATTCGTGTGTATATACGTACATATATACATATACATACACAGACATATTATATATATATATATATATATATATATATATATATATATATATATATATTTATTTATTTATTTAATTACCTTATATATGCTTCTCTACTCTAAGCACAAGGACCGAAATTCTTGAAGAGCGGAGGGCAGTCGATTAGATCGACCACAGTGCGCAACTGGTACTTAATTTATCGACCCCTTAAAGGATGAAAGGCAAAGTCGACCTCGGTGGAATTTGAACTCAGAACGTAAAGCGTGTTAACGCTTCTGCCAGCTCAACGCCTTTCTAACCTTATATAGTATATCATATACGTGTGTTTGTGTGTGTGTGACACTAGATAGATAGATAGATAGATAGATAGATAGAGAGAGAGTGGGAAAAGAGAGCTTGGGTGGGCACGGACGGATAAGAAGTTGTAGAGAAAGTAAATTGGTGAAAGAGAATGCAATGAATATATGAATGAGTACGGAGACAATCAAATAATGACCACCTGTCGAGTGCCTTTTGTTAAGAGGAGGTTTCACTTTACAAGTCTGCAGCATTTGGACAATCAATCCACTCTGCATTGCAATGAAGGGCAAACTTGAACGACGGGGAGGTGGGGAGAAGATGGGGAAGACACGCCACCATCACAGCTAACACCAGCACCCACATCAACAATAATAGAATAATGGAAGGAGAAAACAAGCTGGTTTGAAAATATATATATATATATATATATATATATATATATAGTCATATATATATACATACGTATATATACATATATATATATACATATATTTTACATGCAAAATACAAATACACACACATATACATACATTATATATATACATATACATACATGTATAGATATATATACATCTACATATATATGTCCTTATATATAAATATTTGCTTTTATATATATATATATACACACACACACATTTATGCATGTAATATATGTATATTAATGTACGAGTTTAATTTCTCAGTTAGGATAGTCCTATGTAATACACTTAGCAGCTGGTTGGCGATGAATTATGCATATGATGCACACACACACACACACATCGTTATTTGTATGCACATATAGACAGGTGAAGTTATATATAAATACAATATATATATGCACGTGTGTGAGTGTGTATGTATTTCTGTGTGTCCTTCATTATGTTTCAACTATTTATGACTAAATGCATATTTATACGGATAAGTCTATTCAGAGACATTTATTAATGTATTCATAGATGAATGAATGGATGTGCATATACATGCATTTGTGTATATATGTGTGCATGTTTGTATGCATATAATGTTTGTATATATACATATATGTATATATGTGTTCATATATGCATGCTTATGTGTAGGTAAGCACAAACATATGGGCACACATGTTTTTATAATTTTATATGAATATACGACGTGAAAATATATCTATGGACATCCGTTACGTATATATATATATATATATATATATATATATATACATACACACACATAAGTAGATAGATAGATAGATAGATAGTTGCGGCCAACAAAAGTGAGAAAGTGAGATGTAAAAGCTGGAAACACGTTGTGGAGTAAGGTTCGGGTAAGAGTAGGTCACGTGAGTCGCAAAACTCATGAATATTCATGAAGACAAATCGAGAAGGCAATTTAGATTAGTGAGTGATAATTTCTTACTGGGGAGACTAATTGTTTAGGGGGTGTGGTGTGAGGAGAGGGTTGTGATGGTGGTGGTGGCAGTTGTCGTGACGTAGCATTGGTGGTGTTGATGGTAGTAGTAATTTTGGTGGTGGTGAGAGCAGTGATAGTGGTGGCTTGTGTAGAAGTGGTGTCAGCTATGATGGCATTGGTTGTTGTAGGGTAGTGTTGGTGGTAGTGCTCTGATGTTTGCATTAGGTGGTAGCTGGGTTATTGGTTGGTTGGTTGGTACATCCCCCTACAATATACCCCGATAAAGTATTAACCAGGATGGAGACCTCATAACACTTGTACAAACCTGTACATCTTCTCCATTGCTTTATTACCATCGTCAAGACCTTGCAAATTTAAGAATTCAAATAAGAAAACGCATAAATGATGGTCATTACACACTTCTTTATTTGAAAAAAGTTGAAAAATTGAACGATCTTCACTATTTATTTATTAAGGTCGTTCATTCTTTTATATCGATCCACCGACCGACCGATTGAGTAAACAGAACCAACGAAGGCATTAATAAAGAATATCAGAAACAGCTGTGAGTCTATAATGCACAAATAAAGAAATATGTAAAACCCATTATTTATGCCTTTTATGATACACACACACACACACACACACACACACACACACACACACGTTAAAATGTCTAATTGATGCACACTGTTGTTTAAATCCTCCCTCATAGGATTGTTCGTTTCAAGGATGTCTGCAAGAGAGATATGGAGTCAATAGATGTGGACGTCCTGAGATGGGAGAAGGTCACAAATGATCGCTCACGCTGGAGGCAAATATTGCGGAAGGAGATGAAGCGAAGAGAAACTGAAACTTTCCACCAAGGCAAAACTATAGTAGTGCCGATAGAAAGCTTCTTCAAATACAGTCATTGCATGCGTGACCGCCACCCCCGTGGGAGCCTGTACAGCCACAGCAGACACTGCACCACCATCAGTAGCTGACACAAATTCTCGAGACGTAGATCCGTGCTCTCACGAGACTGGCGGATGCCTACTGTTATATATATATCATCTCCAGCCTTACCACTTGCTCCTACAGCGCACCAACGGTGATAGTTGAGCAACTTACCGGAGTTGACAATGAAATCTTCTTCTAGAATCTGTAAGATCCGTGTGCCACGCGTGCATCCTTTTCCACTTATACCATCACACTCCTCTACAAAGACAGACAAAGAACCTCTAACATAGATGACGTCACTGTCGCATACTTCCGTCACTTGACAGTCACTGCTGCACAACTTTTTCGACCAACCCAACGTCAGCCATCCTGAAATATGATCCAAAGTAATACACTAAATGTATACAATCTACGATCTCTCAGTGGAAATGAATCTTAGCGATTTCGTGACTCACTAGAAATGGCAGTTGAATCACATTTTATTCTTCACCCTACCAAACTGCAACTAACAGTATCATCAAAAGCAGCCATACACTCCAAGCCTGTGAGCCAAAAGTTCATAACGCACGTCGCAACGACGAAACTATCACCATTGCCCGAGTCCGCAGCATTATCCCCTCCCCCGGACTGTTAGCAAAACAGCAATTGACAACGGGTCATACGACAGGGCCCAGGTGATGTCGATGCAAAGGAATCTGTAGTGTGTGCGCCAACTGCAAGTGAACCTGCATCTGTAGATATGCGTGTGTATAATGCAAGTGAGCCATGCAAAATGTACTCTTATACCAGTCTGTGAGAAAGCAGCACGATATGAGCTGACATAGAAATGGATGCGCAGAGGTGAACAGAACAAATGACATCA
Organism: Octopus bimaculoides; assembly: GCF_046866305.1. Taxonomy (NCBI): domain Eukaryota; kingdom Metazoa; phylum Mollusca; class Cephalopoda; order Octopoda; family Octopodidae; genus Octopus; species Octopus bimaculoides. The sequence continues at coordinate 35,600,458 of NC_142951.1, read as the reverse complement.
ATATTTTGTAAAACAGAGATTGGTTTATTTTCGTATGACCACGTGCTCTGAAATAAATGCTAGGTTGGTAGGATCAAATCTGTTGAAGATCAACCACATAATTAAAATATTATCTGTACTGTGGCTGGAGTCGTGTCAATGTGTATGCAAGTGTATGTGATAATGTTGCTGCTGTTTATGTGTGTGTGTGTGTGTGTGTGTGTGTGTGTGTGTGTGTGTGTGTGTTTGTGAAACAAACCCACACTGAATGCGTAGTAAATCAACTCGAGAGAAAAAGAAATATGATGACAAACATGTTACGGAGTTTTCGAGTAAGAAAAGACAGATTCAAAACGGTTAAGAAACTGAATTGATTAATTACAATTTTGAAACGAAAGAAAACACTGGTCTGTTTGTAAGAAGGATTAACAGGATATAAAACTAATCCAAAACATTTACAGGAATCACAGCGGTAATTTTAGTATTTCTTAAGAGAAATAGTAATTCCATATTCCGTATTTTCATGTCTTGGAGTCATCTTGTGTAAGAGATGTCGGTACTACTGCGTCGCCTTTGATCAAGGTTCCGCATGACTGGTGATAGCTGCTTACTGTTAATTCGCATTGAAGCGAGGCAACAACGGGGCGAAAGCTGGCCCCTAAAATCCCCGTGGAAAAAAAAACAAAAAAAATCAGTGAACTGAGTTGACAGCCAAAAACATTTTTAAGGAGACATCTAACTGTCAACAATTTTGGAAGACATAAAACAGTTTATAAATCACGTGACGGTCAACTGTGTAAAGAAATGAAAATACGTGATGTGACAATTCGTTTACTAAAAAAATATGTACTTTCTAAGAATAATGTTGGTTGGGAATTGAAAGAATGATCACAGAAACAACAAGAACAAATTCTAATGTTTAGCTCATATTTCTTTAAACACCAACAAAAAATATACCTCTTCTAATCATGTTGGTAAACTAATGTAATGCTAATTATATAGCATACAGTTTTGATAGAATAGATTTTAAAATGGTAGAATTCAGTAGTGGGCATTTTGAAATCTTTATTGAGAATATTTAAATCAAATCTTGCATAAATGTGTTTGTGAATTTATATAAACGACATTATTGTGTTTTAGTACGTCATTTGGGAAATGTATCGAAAGTTTTCGTGTCAGTGGAATAAATTGTGTTGTAAAGTCAAACAAATGCAAGTAGATATTTAAACTGGGAGAAGTTTTCGTGTCACGTCTAAAACAAAAAGCTGGTCTGTAGGCATTCGAAAGAAAGAGAGAGAGGGAGAGAGAGAAAAAGAGGAAGAGAGAGGAGACAAAACAGAATAAAATGACTGCGACCAAACAACCGGGGTGGGGTAGAAAGAAAGAAAGAAACTTGTCTCGTGTCCAGAGATTGATCCAAGACAACGAAATCCCGAAAATGATTCAATAGCTTACTAGTTCGCGAACCAAAAATTTTGATTGGTTTAAATAACACACGTGACAACCTTGAAACTGACAAGTCTAATTGAATAGTCACACACACACACATCTCTGCGTGTCCATATATTTCTTAAACTATTGTTCTTAGACTCAACTCCAACTCTTCATGACTACAAGTTACAGAACATGTAGCCACTCTGTGCGTGTGTGTGCTTACGATATATAATGTATATGTTATACATAGACACACGCACAAACGTATAGATAGATATAGACATGTATATGCACATATATATATATATATATATATATATATATATATATACACACACACATGTACATACACACACACACACACACACACACAATATATATATATATATATATATATATATATATAAATGTATGTATGTATGTGTGCGTGTGTGTATGTATGTATGCATGTGCATATATGCGCATCCACACATCCATAAATTCAGTTATACACAACCCCCGTACATTTGTGTGTGTGTGCGTGTGTGTGCGTGTGCGTGTGCGTGGGTGTGTGTGTGTGTTTACAAGACAAATATTGCTGTGAGGCTGTCCCCTAGCAACGGAACTATCCAGAACATTTTCCGTGTTAAGATAGACAAAGGTGGTTGTGTCGACATCGTCGTTGTCGTTGTTGTTGTTTTTGATGGTGGTGATGATGATGATGGTGGTGGTGGTAGGATGGAGATGTCGATGGTGTAGTGGTGGTGGTGGTGGTGGTGGTAGTCATGGTCAGAGCGGCAGTAGTGATGCTGAGGTGGTTGTGGCAGTATGATGCACCGTGAAATAAAGGGGAGACATTTCAATTTCAAATCTCGCTACGATAGTTCCACTCTATTTCATCCATCTTTCAGTGAGGCACGAACATCACAACAGCACCTGTGAGACAGGATGCCGTGGCCAACACACTGCAGAATCCAATCCGTAGGGAGGATCGTCCTGAAGATCAAAATATCCGAAGCTGCTGTGGCATAGCGGCCTTGGGTCACAATCAACTCTAACTTGAAAGAATACTGGTGGAATATTCCTGTTAAAATTTCGGTAAAATCTAAGCATAGCAGACCTAAAGAAATTGATCTGGGACAATCAAATTGACCAGTAGGTATCAGTGTTAAAGATAAGTGGAAAATAAAGCATTTCTGTTGAATTAACGAGAAATCTGTAGATACTACAACTGGACTATAAGATTTATACCTGTAATTATCTGAGCTCTGGGTTGTGTAACTAACTCAGCACCAAAGTTGGGATGCTGACTAATTCTGTTGCCAGAAAGCTTGGCAGTGACAGCAACATTGATAACCAAAATCTAAGATCAACAAGCAGGGTATTAACTTTCAGGGTAGAAAGGGATTTTGGAATGCGGAGTTAGTTTACATCCGAATATACTGTTGTTATAGTTACTTACGTCAGTGAAGACGGTTCGGTTGCCATAGTTACTTTTCAATGTTTAAATTTCACATTTACCATTCATCTCAGAGTTTGCTTACATAAATACCAGTTATGTAATAGGTGCTATTCGCTCCTCTTAAACTAAATTTGGTGGTCGATATAAACCGTTGCCTGTTTTAGCATCACCTGATTTTGGACTGGTTTTAAGGGAACTTTTGGAGCAGGCTTCTGGCTTCAGAATAACTTCCTTCCTCGTTTCTTCCTTCCTTTCTTTCTTTCTCTGTTCCTTCCCAGCCTCCTTAACTGATAAGTTTAAAAACAAAACAAACTCTCTTCTCTATGAAAGAAATAAGCGTTATTGTCGGATGAGATCGAATCCCAGGGGAGCAAAAGTTGAGCACCTTACACTGGTTTAATTTCCAGCAGAAAGTAAATCACTCGTGTTGTCAATGTTTTACGGGAAAGGCATCAATGTTGCGAAATCTCATCCCACTCCACCCCCACCGTCGTTTTTCCCCTCACAAAAGAACCATTGCAGGTAGGGTGGGTGGATGATGTCCAGAAAAGGATCAACATCACAACATCACACCTCACCCTCTGAAAACATTGATTTAATGAGTTCCTAGCGATTAAGACCTGATCCAGCAGTGTGTTACACAGGAGACATGGCGGACCGGGTTCAATTCTCCGTGAGAGCCATTTAAACACAGGAAGTTGACGGTCGAAGAATCATGTCACAGAAATAGAAGAAAACCGGAAGTGGTGAGGAGTGACCGACCTAGGGCTACACAACAACAACAACTACGACTACAACTTGTGTTTACTATCGATGTTATTGTTTTTGTTGTTGATTCTGCTGCTGCTGCTGCTGCCGTAGTTATAGTTCTTGTTATTGTTGATATCGTAATGTTATCGATGTTGCTATGGTTACAGCTGATATTGTTGTCACTGCTCCCGTTGTTGTTCTTGTTATTGGGATTGCTGGCGGTGGTGGTGGTAGCGGTGGTGGTGGTGGTAGCGGTGGTGGTGGCGGTGGTGGTGGTGGTGGTGGGGGTGCTTTTTCTGTAACCCCTCTCCCCTGCCACTCTCCTATATCTTCTCCCTCTGCCCCTCCCCCTTTGCATCAGTCTATAAACAAAAACGTCAATCACACACGGTCACCCACCCCCACCCTACCCCCACCCACACACACCGGGCAGCTGCCACGCCTTTTATACAATTACAACCTTCACTACCACAACCACTGCCGTCACTCATCACCACCACCACCACTCACCTCTCACCGCCCCAGTCCCACGGTCCTACACAAATACCAAGACCACTATCTCCACTACAACAGCATCATCATCAGCACCACCCTACAACTATTACCTATACACAAGCCCCATTGCCAAGAACGCCACCCCCAGCGGTACCACCACTGCCACCACCGTCAGCCCCACTGCCACCCCACCCCGTCGCCACCAATCACATCAAATAGGAAATTGTGTTGATTTGATAACATCAACTGAAGTTTTTATTGATAGATTTTAACTGACTGCCCTTTGATGGATCGCTACGCATACAGGAACCAAGGGATAAACACACACGCACACACACGCACACATATATAGAAACATATATGCGTGCATATATACATACATATCTATATTTCTATATCTACATCTATCTGTCTATCTATCCATCTATCTCCCTCTCTCTCTCTCTCTCTCAGTATATATATATATATATATATATATATATATATATATATGCATATCCATGGTAATATAAATGTACATGTATGTTTTGTGCATATACATACATATGTACATATACACATAGCTGTATGTATGTCTATTGATTTTCCGACGTCATTGCTTTACTCTCCGTTATCAAGCAGCCAAATGTCAGTCGCTATTAAAGATGCAACAACAGCAACAACAATAACAAACTTACTAGGAAAGATATGACAACATCATCATCATCATCATCATCTCGAAACCCAACATCAATAACAACAGCATTAATATGAATCAGGAACTTCATAACATTTAGCAATGAGAGCTAAATACTATATATATACATATACACACGCACAAACCTCCCACACACACATACACGCATGCATATACATATGTACATGTATGTTTATATACACGTAAATATTTCTATGTGTGTGTGTGTGTGTGTGTGTGTATATATATCTTGTCAATGTACGGCAGAGTGTATTTTTATTGTGTAGTGGTGCATTTAGACGGTGGCGGGGTAAAGCTCAGAGGGCGGCGGGGACTGGCGACAGTTTTTTAGCAGATAGATACATACATACATGTACATACGAACACATATATCTACATACATATACCTACATACACATGTACAGATATATATTTACATATGTACGCACAAATACATATACACACATGTATATATATATATATATATGCATACATACATTTATACAGACACGCATGTATATAATGCACTCGCGCATACGCATACACATGTGTGCACAACTCAATCATGCACACGTGTGGACACATCCTCTTTAAAGGCAACATCAAACGTCAGCATTGAGAGAATGGTATATACACACCCACACACGCATACACGCGTACATTTAAACACACACACACACACACACACACACACACACACACACACTCACATGCACAAAAACTCGCACGCAGGTAACCAACACACACATACGCACAGATAGGGAGAATTGACAATTTTCCGTAACCATGGTTTCAAGCTTGGAAAACGGAAGTAACGTCGGAAGGCCATGGGTTCCTGACAGATGAACGAGCAAGGCATTGTGGGAAGGAAGTGATTTGTTGATCAGAGCATGTTGTTATACAGAAAGACAAACAGCATAACCTTTCTGGACATCCCCCCCATGGGGCCATCATTACTCGGAGGGGTATCTCATACTGTCAGGTATTATACCCCCTTCCCACCCACCCCCACTGCTCTCACCTCCCCCTTTCAACCATTCACTCAGCAGCGAAAGAAAATGGTGGACTTTGCGAGGAGGATGCGTCGAGCATCACCATCAGCAGCATCTCCCTCCGCCTTCCCCTCTTCCTCCTCCTCATCATCATCATCAACAGCAACGAGAGTATAAATGAATATCAACTTAACAACAGAAACAGCAACAACAAAAGTTACTATTAAATCGACAACAACAACAACAACAACAACAAAGCCATGAAGTGCAAACAATGGACGAATCCTTCGTACTTTAAAAAAACACACGGAGTATACGGTTTCAATCCCCGCAGGCAGCAGCTGAGTTTATAATTTCGACACTAAGGAGTACTCTTTTTAGTAAATGTAACAGTGAGGACCAATGAATACATGCATGTACTCTTTTTAGTAAATGTAACAGTGAGGACCAATGAATACATGCATGTACTCTTGGTATGGCTACATTGAGTAAGTTTGTACTCGACAGGTTAAGGAGTACAACTAGTTGTGTGACCAGCAAGAATCTTGTTCCTTTCAGATGACAGCAATAACAACAACAACATCAACAACGATGATTACAACAACAAGCTGACCTCGTGACAACACTTGGATAAGGAGTCTTACATCCAGTGCCATCTACCGGAGGAACCATTTCTGCTAAAATGGTATTGGGAAGTTTATACAGCTGACACCGTACTATGAA
>NC_142951.1:35586468-35588968 GCF_046866305.1 Octopus bimaculoides | reverse complement strand
ACAAGGAACATTCAACATAATGTTCGTATAATATAACCGATTCAACATTTTTGAATGAAAATGGAAGTCAGTTGGACTTGCTCGAACATCGACCTTGTGTTCCTGATGAGTCAATTCCATAATTATGACGTAAAACTCCGAAACGATTCGTAATATTCCATGTCACTTCATATAAAAGTGTGTAAACACACATATTAGATATGATATACGAGCCAATGAGTGAACCTATATGTGCTCACTTGCCCTCGTAGAAATAGCAGCCAAATTTCCCTCCAATTACAACACTTTAATGACTACATAATTCAAGAAGCGAGTCGTAAATACAAAATGTATGATTAAAAGATGAGATAGTCACAACTCGAACATCTTTGATCTTCATTCTGGAGGATCAGAGCCAAGATGAGCCTAGGCGCCAACGACAAGAATATTATCCTCCTCGTCCTCCTATTCGTCTTCTTCTTCCTCCTTTTTCTTATCCTTCTCATCCTTATCATCATCATTATCCAAATGAACACCCACGAAAAGAAAAGAAACATCGTCATCAACAACGACACCGGCCAGCCGCAGCAGCAGCAGCCGCAGCAGCAGCAGCAACATTAACAACAACATTGAAATATAGATCAGAGCCGAGAAGTGACATAATCAGTGAGACGAAGGTCGACAGTCAGAAATACACACAACAATGCGAGAAATTTTGATTACAGGCGCTCCTAAAGGTGGAGTGACGGTCATATTGTAAGAAAAATAGGGAGTAAAATTGTTCCCTTCGTTACAGTTAAAGAATGGATTCTGTAGAGTAGGTGGAACGGTGGCGACGGTGGTGGCGACGGTGGTGGTGATGGTGGTGGTGTTGATAGAGATGGTAGTGTTGGTGATGGTGATGGTGGCAACAATGACGGTGATGATGACTATGATGATGATGATAATGATGATGATGTGACATTCTTCGAAAATTTTATTTTATTGATATTTTGGAAAATGAATATTTGTAAATAAAAGCAAAATTCAAAAAATTAAAACGTATTGAAAATTGGTTTAAAATAGTTAATTATTGATATATTAGTTCTTTATATCATTGATATCTGGCAGTAAATAATATTGATTTATATTATTGATTTCTGTAATCAATTTTTGTTTATAAGATATTTCTTAATAAGTTATCAATTTCTTCGATTATTAATTGAACTTCAAAAATGGAACATTATGAAAAAATGTTTACCTCTCCGATTGCCATTAGGAATCTTGCTTAGTGGATGTGTACATAGTAACGCATCGGATTCGAACCTGGAACTATAATTGCCAAAGTGCAAGATATAATTCTTATGTACAATACCACTGACGTTCAATGTACGTTGGATTCTTAAGTTGTTTCATTATATTTTCCAGTGAAGGACACCATATTAATTTCGCGACAACGTTAAGGTTAGTGACTGAGGTTTTCTTCTGTTCAGCGTTAAAAAAGGAATTATCAGCCGTTTATAATATCACACAAAGGCGCAATTTTCACCAAGACCTCAACTTCTAAAGAAGAAATAGGTTAGAATCCATTCCTGAACTACAGACAACCAAGAAGTAACGTAAGGACCGACGACTACTGCCAAAGTTGAGGCTGAGCAAAACTCCACTATGTGACATCTAAGTGGTTATTCCAAGAAAAGACAACTCGATAAATGGGTCCAATAATAATAACGCATTTTGTAAATTCCTGCCAAAAGTTAGTCCAGAGTGGTTAGAACACCAGAATAACATCTCAAAACATTCGCAGAAATTTTGATAAAGATGAGACAGAAAAACGCTAAATTCCAATACAGACAAGCTTCTGAAAGTATTAGCTGAACGAGAAACAAAGTTATTTTGAATGTGGCTATCATCATCATCATCATCATCATCATCATTATTATTATTATTATTATTATTCAGTCGTCTTATTTTTTCACGTACTTTCACTACACTACCGAGGCGCAGTTCTGTGTGCCTTGGGTATGTGCTGTAGTTTGTTGTAGTGTCGATGTCCCCAGACGATGAAGTAGACTAGCCCAATACGTAGATGTAGAGGGAGAAGTCGAGACGTCGAAGTAGTTGAGTAGAGGTCATCCGAACGTGCGATATAACAGTTGTGCTGCTCTTATTTTCACTGTATTGAAAGTGTTTTACGCAAGAGTGTAAGGAATTACGGGCCAAAGCACCTACCTGAATGGGCTTTCTTCATATATATATATATATATATACATAGTTGAAATTTACAGAAAAACAAAAGACGAAAACAAGTGTATTAGTTTAACGCTCGGGGAGGTGAGAAAGTCTTTTACGTTTCGAGCCGACGCTCTTCAACAGAAAAGAACACGAGGAAATACACAGAGAGAGAATAGATATCAAACTAATGATCTTACATTCAGGTATACACGTTGCAATGTGCCGTTTAAAGCCCGTTCACAGTATCTGGCTACCTGACGTTATCAGCAGTGTGGAGGTATATCCCACTGGATTTACTTCAGGAATT
>NC_142951.1:35566468-35583968 GCF_046866305.1 Octopus bimaculoides | reverse complement strand
TCGTCTTCAATACCCCATCTGTAACTTGACCGAATTCTGGGGTTTTGCATTCCCTTTTGCGACAGTCACATTCCTGGCCATAAATCCTGTTAATTACCCTCCTGGGTCCTTCATCATGGCTTATAAGTCAATATATTTATTTTTGTTGCTACATTATGGAAAGTGAGAGATGTTAAGCTTACATTTGGCATCTCGTAATTCCTCTGGAGGAAAGGTATGAGAGTCACCACTTCCCAAAGGAGAAATGTCAGTCATAATTGTTTGTTTCCTCACCCTTTCATGATATGGTGGAGATCAGAAACGTTAGCACGCCAGGGGAATTGCTTAGCGGTATTTCGTCTGTCTTTATGTTCTGAGTTCAAATTCCGCTGAGGCCAGCTTTGCCTTTCATCCTTTCGGTGTCGATAAATTAAGTACCAGTTGCGTACTGGGGTCGATCTAATCAACTGGCCTCCTCCTCAAAAATTTCCGGCCTTGCGCCTACAATAGAAAAGACTATTTTTGTATTTTAAGATTGCGAGCTGGCAGAAGTGTTAGCACGCCGGACGAAATGCTTAATGGTATTTCGCCCGTCACTACGTTCTGAGTTCAAATTTCGCTGAGGTCGACTTTGCCTTTCATCCTTTCGGGGTCGATAAATACATGACTGCTCTATGCTTTCAAGTGTGCTTCTTTTGTCGGATATATGATACACTGACGATATATATAAATATATATATATATATATATATATGTATATATATATATATATATATATATATAGTTCCAAACTTATCCTTTTGATTATATATTTAACTTTGCCTTCTATGTTTTCGATGTCTATAAAATATAGTATCAGTCATATACGGGGGACGGTTTACTCGACTCAACCCCCCCCCCGCCATCTCTCTTAGAGATTATCTGACTGTTTCGGCTGTTGTTGTGATTGTTGTCGTGGTAGTAGTTGTGTGGTGAATATTCTGATAGTCGTTATTGTTGTTGTTTATGCTGTGGTAACTTTGATGATGCTGGTGGCGATGGTGCAGCTAACGGTGGTCGGTGTTACATTTAAATAACCTGTGGGAGGGAGTGACGGGGGTGGGGGTGAGAGAGGAGTTGTGTAATGGATCAGCAATAAACTTTGATGGCAGAAACAGACAAAACATTAACATGTAACTTGATTATTATTGCTGTAATTAAGAATAGCGCATGCGCAAACAATTGCTACATATACCACTCACCTAACTATATCAAATATACACCAGATTCGACCCTACACACACACACACACACACACACACACACACACACATATTACAAAGTATGTATAAATGTGTTGCAAACAATGTGTTATATATATATATATATATATATATGTCTGTGTGTGTATATTTATGTGTGTGTGTATGTATATGTGTGTGTGCTTTTGCGTGTCACCATACACACAGGATTTGTGAATGGGGAGATATATTTTCATCTCGGAATCGGAAGATGTGAATAAGTGTATGTGTGTGTGTGTGCACGCGCGCACACACATACACAATATATATATTGTATATATGAAATACTGAATGTGTGTGCATGTATGTGTGATTGTTACATGTATGTGTGACTGTTACATGCATGTGTGTATACATTTATTGTTGAAGAGAGAGGTATTTATGAGAGATGGATGTGGCGTATGTCGTCTGATTTCTTCAGTTGGTATCGTCTGTTGCTGACGATTCACGACCACCATATTGCAATACGGCGTCTGTCGGCTGGACTGTTTGAGTGAGCTGGAAATAATAGCACACATTACATACACCCATACACACTCAAACACACACATTTACACTCATTCACACACACATACCTGCACCACTGCATATATACATAAACCCACACACGCATAGCCACATAAACGTACACACCTAATAAGAATTGATCGTCTTTTTTTATCAATGTAGAAAACATAACAACCTAAGAAGAAGCATATATATATATACATATATGCATCCATACATACATATATACGCACTCACACTCACGCACAAGCGCACTCACGTACACACACACATTAATATATAATTTTGTCATAAGGATTCATAAGAATCAGGGCACATGAACTCGCAGGACGCCAAAAATGGCTAGTTACAATAACAGAGCTCACGGTGAAAGAAACAGCATTGAAGACATACCATAGATATGTAAGTACCAAATCCAATTTAAAACATAGATCCAACTCAGCGGTTGGTCCTTCTTGTGGCGTAGGCATAACAAGTAAACACAAGCGACGGTGTTTAAATTTACAACAGCTGTTTCGATTGAATTTTATTTATTTAATGTCGTCATAAAAGATTGCGCCATGATATATAATCCACCATCATCAGGTAAGGGACTACGAAGAAGGAGCTAGCAAATTCAGAAGTTGTCGACTGACAAAGAGCTGAAAGGACAATGCCATAGACGAAAAGAAAGACGACGATGGTAGCGAGTTCCAGAGAACAGCAGTTTGAGCAAAGAAGCAATCAGAATGAAAGGACTTACGACAAACTTCTCTTTTAATAATTTTAAATTTTTTGCAAAGATGTCTCACTCTTTTTACTTGAAATTCACAATCAGCTGATGATAATAATGTGAAAATACAGCGTCTAAACGTGTTAGATTTCCTATTTCTTCTTCGCTATCATTTTCGTTTTATCATGGTGTGATAAACAAGCGTACACTCTTCTTAGTTACAGTTTCATTTGGTACCGATGGACAGTGAGTCGTACAACACCCTATTATTTCCGTAAAATGCATCATAAAACTTGTAAACAGAGGAGAAATGTTTGATAAAGAAACTTTGGTACTTCTTTGCACTTCTGTCTGTCTGTCCTTTGTCTCTCTCTCTGTCTCTCTCTCTCTCTCTCTCTCTATATATATATATATATATATATATATATATATATATATATATATATATATATATATATAGTGTAGATTAAAGCAGATTGTATTTATTTTCCTTTACTCTTGAATTAAGATGTTCTATGTGAAGAAATTTGATATATTCCGCAAAGCTGCCAGGTTTATTAGTGTTGCAGCTCATTCGGAGACTTCTTTATCAGCAACACTGTCTGCTATTCTCCTACTTAGGTTTGCAGCCAATTTTTTCAAAAACGGTCGACGAATAATGTAAGGATTTACCTAGCGTACCAACTTCCCTGTTGGTGTAAATTAGGGCCCGCTATCTCTTAGTAGACAACACAAAGTGGTTTCCTAAAAGTTTATGATCGATGGAAATGTGAAGGTCAAATTATTGGGATATTGCAATGACATAATTTCTTAGCTTATCAGCAGACTACATAAAGAGTGCGGTAAGAGATTTACTTGGAATGTACTTAGAAGCACACACACACACACACACACACACACACACACACGCACGCACACAGAGGCGAGATATTTATTAAACACACGCTACTAATAGTTTCAGTTTTATGGTATTCTAACTAAACAGTTATAAAATGCGCCATGCATTTCCAACCAATCTTCCAGGTTCTGTTTATGCGTATACAGAGTTTAAAAACTTGGACATTGGACAGTAACAAAGAAAAAAACACGTGAAAAAAGAAAAGCGAAGACGGTTGATGCAAAAAATGGAACGAAAAGAAAGAAACAAAAGCAAGAAAACTAAGATCCCTATCCTCTCTGACTACAGAAACCACAATTAATGCAGTTAATATACAAAAAAATAACAGAGAATATGTCAAAGTCTGCGACACAGCAACTCAATCTGAAGCCGGTGGTGTTCTCCAATTCGACAAAAAAAACCTGTCCATGCGTTTGCACCTGCTAGAAATTTCAGATCTGGAATTAAGTAGTGTTTTCCTTCTTATCTTTTGTTATATTTTCACTGTCCAACATCTTTGTTTTCAAAATATAGATAAACAGAGCTTGAAAGATTACTTGCAGATACATTGCATAGTTTATTAATATGCTTAAAGTATGAAAAATGCATGAAACTATTAGTAGTTCTTTCGGCTGTCTATTAAATTGATATATATAAATATAGTCGACCGTGAAGGTAGTCGGGGCGGCTGTCATGTCTGGAGTATAAGGTGGAGTGCTATAGATTAATGTAGGGAGAGACACTTGAGATCAGAGCGCGCCGCAGTGAAACATATTCTGCAAGCTCAGCTCTTATCAGGTTTTAGTTTATTAGACACAATGCGCGCATGCGCGTTTTTGTGCGTGCATGCGCGCGTGAGAGAGAGAGAGAGTGTGTGTGTATAAGCATGTACATATATATGTATGCATGGGTATATGGATGGATGGATGGATGGATGCAAATACCTGAAATGCAGGTATGTATGTATTGTCGCCTTGATGAAAGTTTCGTCGTTCCATTTGGCAGTGTCTGGAGGTGTGTATATTAGCAGACAGTAAATAGCTCCACGTTTAGATTTGGAAACTGAGAAGAGAGGCAATGAAGATGGGAGTAGCAGACAGTTAGTGGGGGGGGGGACACCACCAGTTAGTGTCTGGGACGAACAAATCATGTGACTTAAAGAGAGACAGGGAGGGAACGAGAGCATTGCATCCTCGGTTAGGGAGGTCTTTCGTTGCACCTATTTCTGTGAAGTTGGACATCAGATGATAGTGTGATATCATAGTGCCACACTCAAACATAAATTTTGTTCATACATACATGCACACGTACATACGTGTGTGTGTGTGTGTGTGTGTTCGTGCGTGCGCGTGTGTATGTATGAATGTATATCCTCTTCTTTTTTAATTATTTAAATTCTTTCACTGAGAAAGAAACCGGTTTCTAACAAAGATTCAAAGCTCCATCGTTGGAATGTAGATAACGAAAACAATGTCACATTTTAAACTTTTAAAAAGTCTTGCATATTTTTACTGTTCCACTTAGAAATTGTATTTGTAATACGTGAGTTTGCTGGTTGATTTCATTTTCCGAAAACCCTGGCTTATCCAGATTGTGACTCAGGCATTTGCTCACAAAATCAAATGCTCCGATTATTACTGGTATCAATGCGAATTTTTCAATCTGGATTTAGAAGCTGAAAGTTTCGAAGCAATTGTCCATATTTAGCCTCTTTTTTCTTTGATTTTTCAGAGATATGTATGTATGTATGTATGTATGTATATATGTCTATATATATGTGTATATATGTATGTGCGTGTGTATGTATGTATTTATGCATGTACGTACGTATGTATGTGTGTGTGTATGTGTGTGTGTATGTGTATGTTTCTATCTGTATGTATGAGTGTGTGTCTATGTATGTATGTATGTGTGTGCGTGTATATGTATGTGTGTATGTATGTAGGTCTGTGCATGTATGTATGTGTATATGTATTTATTATGTACGTACGTATGTATGTATGTATGTATGTATAGATTACGTTGTTTACAAAATATTTACATCTTTAATTGTGCGCGTTTTAATTAATTCTGTGTCAAGATGTCGTGCAATAAAATATACCACTATATAGATTGTAGGGTTTAAATATTCGTGTGTGTGTGTGTGTGTGTGTGTGTGTGTGTGTGTGTGTGTGTGGCGGAGGTGTAAATCTGATCTGTATGTGTATCGAATATGTATATCTGTGTGTGTGTGTGTGCATATGGTGGTAGCGGGGAGTGTGTGTTTGTGTGTGTGTGGGGGGGGGGGGGGGTGAAGATGAATGACAGAGTCGGTAGCGTGTCGGGCATTAAAATTTGTGCAATTTACATTCTGAGCTCAAATTTCGTCCAAGTCTACCTTGCAGATAACATTTCAATGTCTAAGAACGAGGTCAGCAGTGATGGATGTAAACAAAGAAGAACTCAAAAACGATGCCCCAGAATGGGCGAGTCTAAAAGCAATACTTTAAGTACACAGGAATCGGTGCCGTGTATTTTGAAAAATTAAAAGGCTGGGGAGATGGTTCACAACGCCTTATGGAAAGGCATTTCTCCACCACCTCAACGTTCACAATTAAATACTCCTGCCTCCCATTCTCTTCCCCCACACTTTTCTCCTCCTCCTCCTCCTCTTTCTCTTTCTTCTCTCCTACCCCCACTGTCTCTCATATGCACCAAACTCAATGATTTTACATAAGAGACTACATTACTCAGCGTCGCCTTCGTCGTGTGAAAGAAAAGCAATAGTTAAGTTAGTGTGAGTATATTTAATGTAGGGAGCATAAAAAAGTGCAATTAGAAATAATGTGGTGAAGAAAAGATAACTCAATGAGTAATTTTGTTTCACAAAAGACAAACAATTCTGGGTATGTTTCTGCCTTATTATGACCTCATCAGTGGACAACAGACTTTTTATGTCGTTATTGACAACATCGTGTTTGAGAAAAGTTCTTGGTCAAGCGAGTCCTTGTCACAGTTTCGAACCTCAGTTGGGGCCTGTAATTTTCGCATTGCGAATACAAATATTGTTGAGACGCGGAGGTACTTTCTGGCGGTAAATAAGTGGACTAGATTTACACTTGTTTGAAGTAACAAGTGACATAGAAGACTGATCGTCACCACCAATACGAGACTACTCACCACCACAACCACCACAACCACCACCACAACCACCACCATCATCAGTAGTGGCAGCAGCAGCAGCAACTGTCTCTAAGAACAGCTGTAGAACTCATCACGTTTCGGTAATTTAGCACTGACGACTCCCCACAGAGGTGGCAGCGGTGGCGGTAGTAGTGGTGGTGGGCAGAGGAGCATCATGAGCATGGAAGAGAGAAGCAAGTGAGGGGAGTTGGATAGGCTAGACGTCTGAGTAAGAGAAAAGGGAATTGGCGAAAGAGAGCTTGTGGAATGTAATAGTGATGTATTAGGAAGACAGAGACAGAAAGAGAGTAAAGACAGAGAGAGAGAGAGAAGCGGTAGAGGCAAAATAATAGTGATGGTAGTGGTGGCAGTAGTAGTAGTAGTAGTAGTAAAGGCGACAGAGGAAGATATTTAATTGAACTTGAACCTGCGGACGATTTTCTCTCGAACTTGGTTGTTGTGAACCCAAATGTACAACAGCGGCGGGGGTAGGGGACGGGTTTATTAAGAAGCACCACCAGTAATATAGAGACAGGGGTGGCGAAACAGAAGGTGGGAGTGGCAGACAAACGCGAATTTGCATTGATTTAGCAAACGACTTTACACGATGTGTCTGGAAGAGATAAGGGTCACAGCGTCCTGGTGGGCTCCTCCAGAAATCATCGCTTCTCGTGGAGGGTGGGAGGCCAATTCTGGGCTCACCTAACAAAAGTTATTAAGACTAAATAATTTAAAAACAAAGATGGCGGTAAAACTAAGAGGATTAACATTTTTTTAACTACAATTTTTTGATGTATCAATAAAGAAACCTTTTGCGAGTTAAATAGATGAAAAGTGGAATGAATGGAGGTAACACGTTCAGATCACATCGAGAGGTCAAAAATGTCGAAGATTAAGTAATAATTATTTGGAAAGCGTGGAATTAGCAACAATCTTGAGTGGACAGAGCGGGAGGGGGGGATGTCTTCTGATTCCAAGAACACCGTAGACTCTGAGGAATGACGGCAATCAGAAATAATTTCAATGTCGCGATTTTGTAAGGTTAAAAAATGTGATTAATTTTATGATGATTAAAAACTAAGATTCATATTTTCAAACGATGTGGAATGTTGATAAAAGATAAACAACAGCGTCTGACATTTTGACAACGGAATTTTGTTTTCTTCAAATATTTTGAAAATTTCTTCCCACTTCGCCTTGCCAATATGGGGAAAGGGGTGAACTTGAGGGTTATAGGCGATGCCCCCCACGCCCGCTCCTTAATTATTACTAAATACAATTTGTTGGTTTTAGTATATTATTCTGATATTAAAACGAGTATTCTAGTTTCTACTTTATAAGTAACATATATATATATATATATATATATATATATATATATATATATATATATATATATATATATATATATATATATATATATACACGTGTGTGTATGTATATCTTGGATCTTCGTGCTGTGAAATAGAGTAAAGACAAAACTGCTCAAAGGTTTTCTCGCCACTTCTAGAGAACGTATCTTTTGTCAGTTCTAAAGTACACTAGCTCCCTACAGCGGTGAGTCTGACAACTAACGACACCTACTTCGAACTAACAGGATTCGTCCCATCAGAGATAAGTCCAAAGGACACAGACCCCGTTGATGACAAGATAGGGGAGAGACTGACCTTTCATCTCCTGCCTCCGCTCCTCCAGCCATCCACTCAACCACGCACACACTCTATTAATGAAGACAGCTTACACCTAATTTCTGCTCAGTTTTTGGTGCAATTGAAATATTGGTTAATGATTCCTCTTAGAAGTATTTTTATCAGTTTAACAACGAAAGTACGTTTGCTATTTCCACCAGACTCTCTGGCTCTTGTCTGCCATTCTCCCAGAGAGATAAATTAGAGATATATATATTTATTTATTTCTGGGAATCCATAGATAACTGTTTCTACGAAATTTTATTGTATATCGATCGTTAATTAGGTTTTCCTTATAACTTACCGTCTTTTCCCGTTGCAGAGCAAAGAAGCGAGGAAGCTGTTCAATCTTTTTATCTCTCTATATCTTATATCTATCTGGACCTTCACTCTGCTTCATACACACATACATACGTGTGTGTGTGTGTGTGCGTGCGTGTGCGTGTGCGTGTGCGTGTGTGTGTGTGTATATATATATATATATATATATATATATATATATATATATGTATGTATGTATGTATATATGTATATATTCTAAGTTATTAATACTTGAACAATGTATTTCTGCATTTCTATTTACGTGCGCCAATTTCCGAGGAGAATGTTTCTACTGAGCTTTATTTTTCAAACGTGTTGGTCTTAATCCGTCGCCCGGTCTAATACCACCACGTACCTTTACTGTAGTCAATATATATATAAATATATATATATATATATAAATAAAGGACATCATCATCATCATCATCATCATCTTCAAGGCGGTGAGCTGGCAGAATCGTTAGCGCGCCGGATGAATTGCTTAGCGGTATTTCACACATCGCTACGTTCTGAGTTCAAATTCCACCGAGGTCGACTTTGCCTTTCATCCTTTCTGGGTGTCGATAAATTAAGTACCAGTTGAACACTGGGATCGATGTAATCGACTCATCCCCTCCTCCAAAACTGCTGCCCTTTCAGCAAAATTTGAAACCATTATTATTATTATCATTATTATTATTATTATTATTATTATTGTATCTTACTACTGGAAGATATCTTTTCTCACAGCTCTGTCATGGATTACCCTCGATGAACATTTACCAAAAGTTGGACGATTTACAGTTGCCATTTGTCTACAATTAACTCGAAAAGGGTAAGAACTGAATTTTTCTAAAAAAATGTTCTCGTATTTTAAGATGCCCCCCCACCCCCACCCAGATATTTTGAACATCTTGCATTAAGTCAACATTCAACCAAACATGTCAGCAGAACATGCCCCTATAGTAGGCAAAATTGATGCGAAAAATCTTCACAAAATGAACAAAACATATTATGGAAAAAGTAGTTGCATTCTTGTTTAAAAATTAATGGTAATTCCAGTCTTTTTAGCTAAACAGTTTGAGTTGCTTAACAACGACAATAGTCATGCGTAAATGTCTTCCCGACCAAACAGACAAAACAGCTTCGTACTTTCTGGCAATAAGACATATTTTGAATATTAATGAATTAAGAAGACATTTATTTGGCAATATTTTGTAACAAAATCAAAAGGACTCCTTTTTTTTTATCATTTAAGAAAGAGAAAATAGTTCTGTGCTTCTGTAACGCAAGAATCGGAATGCGTTGGCTCGTGCTGGCGAAGCAGCTCTTAGAGTTATGCATATGACGAAAGAATAACCAGCGAAAAGGAGATTACTTCCGCTGAACTATTGAGAGATCTGCAGTTACTCTATCCAGATGACAAGTTCAGGTTTATGCGCGCGCACGCACACGCACACACACACACACACACACGCACACACACACGCACAAACACACCCATATGTACTGCATATTTTCTGTGTAAAAGAAACACACACATATATAAGCACATACATAGTAAAAACATAAATATATAGACATATATACACTGATGTCTAGGTTATTGATAGAGGTGTATGCGTGAGTGTATAGAGACATACATGTGTCTACGCATGGTGGTGCAAGCGGTGGTGATGTGTCAGTCAAATGTGTGTCACTACTTTCATCTCATTCCGACCCCACCTCAAGATTCCTCAGCACCACCGCCACCTCACTTCGCCTAAGTGCTGGCACCTGAAGAATTGTCTCCCTGCCAACGTCTGCGGGTGACGATTCTTCAGCTGATCTGCCTTGTTTTCTCCTTTCAACACACAGCAGGTGGTTGCTCAAAACAAGCTCTACAATTCTACGAAGGAAGAGAAAACGTACAATTATACATGCATGCATGTATATATATATATATACACGCATACACATCTATCTATCTATCTATCTATCTATCTGTATATATATATATATATGTATGTATGTATGTATGTATGTATGTATGTATGTATGTATGTATGTATGTATGTATGTGTGTATATGTTTTATATACTGATTTCAAGCTTTGTGAGTAGATTTGGTCGACGGAAACTGCAAGAAGTCCGTCTAACAATCGGTGTTGGTGTGTTTGTATCCCTGTAACTTAGCGTTCGGCAAAAGAAACCAATTGAATAAGTGCCAGGCTTCAAAAACAAAGAAGCACTACAAATTTAAGGCGGTGCTTCAGTATGGCCGCAGTGAAAGATAAAAGATATACACACATATCCATTTATAAGAGACGGCCTTCTTCACAGTTCTGTGGCAATTAAATGATGCCAAGCTCAAGGAATTGGTCAACCCAAGGAAAGAGGAACAAAGAAACGCGCTCTGGAATCGAACCCTGAGCAGCCAGAGCGAGTGTTCTAATCACACAGCGAAGCCTGCATATATTTGTAGCTGTGCTTCGAAACACATGCGTATACACACACACACACACACTTACATTCGCTTATACATGCACTTTCTCCCCCTCTCTCATCCCCTTTCTCTCCCTCTTTCTCTCCCTTTCTCCCCCTCTCTCATCCCCCTCTCTCGCTCTCCTTATTTATATACGCATACACATGCACACGAACATACACACTCATATAAACAACCACTCTATCCCGAGTATATATTTATACATACATCTACACACAAATGTCCATATACACACACGTTGTCCGGCCGTACCCACCCCTCTCCACTATTCTGTCCCCTACCCTAACCATTCGGACACCGCCGCCCCTTACACAAACCGCGCCCTCGTGGACAGCTGGTTTCCATGACAACAGCAAGCGAAACTGGTGTTGTTGTTATGACAAATATTTTGCGAAGACGTGAGGTGGGTAGGGGGGGGTTAGAGCGAGGGGTATAGTGTCAGGAGGAAGGAGTGAGGGGAAGTGAGAGGAGGTTGAGATGAGGAAGAGAGAGTAAGAAGTAACAGAGAGTGCTAGAGTAGAGGGTGTGAGGAGAGAAAGAGAGAGAGAGAGAGAAAGCAGGAGGCGATGGTGAGTGATTGAGGAGAAGAAAGAGGAACATAATAAAGACTAATGAGGGATCACTTGGAATTAAAGGAATTGATATGTCGATAGACAGACAGACAGACCGACAGACAGACAGACTGAGAGTAAAGACAGACAGACAGACTGATAAACAGACAGACTGGCAGAGAGATAGACAGATCTGACAAACCCACACACACACACACACACACACACACACACACACACACACACATATACTGAAAGAGAAAAAGAGATGAATAGACAGACAGACAGACAGGCTGATAGATAGATAGATAGATAGATTGTAGCTATCTACATATAAATAGCTATATTCTATCTATAAGTAGATTGATAGAAGAGTAATCATATGCGGATACGCGCGCACGCGTGTATGTCCAGCCACCCATCTATCGACCATTCTATCTATCAATCTATCTGTCTGTCTGCCTGTCTATCCATCCATCTATCTATCTATATATATATATATATCAATCTATCCATCCCCCCAACTACCTACCCATCCGTCCATCCACCCGTCTGTTTGTCTGTCTGTCTGTCTATCATGCAGATAGATATGTTTGTATCATTTTATATGCATATATGTGTACGTGTGTGTGTGTGTGTGTGTGTGTTAGTGTAATAACGTGTGGTGTGAATGCGCGTGCGCGTATATATTCGGATAGAAAGGATGAGGATGAGGCAGTTCAGTGAGGAATTGTGGTGGACGGGGTAGGGGGGGGGGGGGGTAGGCGAGAGGAAACAAAATGCTACAAGTTTGGGATGGTCCCATGGCGGACAAAGATCACATTCATTCCGATAGTGTGGAAATGGTAGTTGGAGGGGATGGTGAGAGGGGTGATCGGAGGATGTTTCCAAAGTAGGAAGTTAGTGTTTTAGTTAATGTGTGTGTGTGTGTGTGTGTGTGTGTGTGTGTGTCTGAGTGCGTGCGTGCGTAAAGCTAAGTAAAGCTGAGTGTGTGTATTAGGAAAAGACAAGGGGGACAGTTACAAGACCTGATGCTATCGTTCCTGGAGGGGAGAAGGCAGAGTACTGACGAAACAAAGCTTATTTTCTTTCTCTCTTTCCTTTATGTATATGTGTAGGTAGGTAGGTAGGTAGGTGTGTATGTAGGCCTTTTCTCCTTTGTCTCCTTCCAATATATATATATATATATATATATGTATATATACACGTAAATACATAATATATAGTATATATATGTGTGTGTGTATATATATATATGTGTGTGTATATATATATGTGTGTGTGTGTGTATATATATACTTTTTATATAGATCTACTCCCGTATGTATCTGTCTCTGTAGTTTTCTCCTGCTCTCTCCCTCTCCCCTTCTCTCTCCCTCTCCCCTTCTCCCCTTCTCTCTCTCTCCCTCTCTCTGTCGTTTTGTAATGAAACTAAGAAGCGGGGTGTTGCGTTGGGGGTGGCGAGGTGGCGATGGTTGCGATGGCGATGCTGATGGTATTTAAGATATTCGTTAGCATCAGGTGGTGGAATAACAAGCAATAGGGGAGGGTGAGTTTGGGTTTGGTTGAGGGGGTGAAGGGAGGTGGGGGTAGTGAACAGATAAAGCTACAAATTTTGGGTTGGTCCCGAGGCGAACCTCGGATCGTCCCACTCCAATATTGCGGTGTTATTGATGCTAAAAGAGCAAAGGTGTGGGGGGGGAGAGGGTGGCGGGTGCGGAATGACGTTAATAGAATATTTAGCTTTGTGGGGTGGCTGGCAAGGGTGAGAGACACACTGGACAAATGGGACGTCCCACAACCGGGATCAACCCACTTTAATATGGCCGGTCTATTGACTTTTTTTATTTTTGCTTTTAATGTTTACTGGTTGGTTGGTTTGTTGGCCGGTTGGCTGCATAAGAAAATGGCCGACATTTACGCCCAATTCCGTTATTGATCGATTTTACTTGGCGAACACACGCACACATACAAACGAGCACACACACACACATGCACGCGCGCGCATAAACACACTAAGTGAGAACCAGACCAGCACGCAGGCGCACATCATAGCAAACTGCATTGAACTACACACAGACATATGCGTGGCAGAAGGTTTTCTGCGTGTATTTATACATAGAATAAAGCATGAACATACACACACACACACACACACACACACACACACACACACACACACACACACATACATATATATATATATATATATATATATATATATATATATATATATATATACGTACGCACACTGACACACGTTCACGTGCGCACACACACACATGAACACACTTGAAAATATAAAAATGACTTACCACAAAACTCTAGGCTCATGAGACATTCCTGGAGCAAACTAGGAAAAGATTTTGTCTGCATGCTCTATGTATTGAGTCCTTTTTCTCCCACATTTCAACAAAAAGTGCTGTTATACATACATACATGCATAAAAACAGCCGTGTGGTAAGAAGCTAGCTTCCCGACTACATGGTTCCGGGTTCAGTCCCACTGCATGGCACCTTGGGCAGGTGTCTTCTACTATAGCCTCGGGCCTACCAAAGCCTTATGAGTGGATTTGGTAGACGGAAACTGAAAGAGGCCCGTCGTGTATATATATATATATATATACACACACACACATATATATATATATAAGGGTAAAGGTACACACACGCATACAGTCACACACACAGATACACACACACACACACACACATAAGCGTAATAGCATCGGAATTTGACTATTAAACATATATATCAATAAGGTGTTTATTTCTGCGTGTGTCGAAGTTGTATGGTGTCTTTGTATGTAATTTATATTTTATGATTAATGCATGCCTTATTAAACTCTTGTTTTTGTGTGGAGATCCGTTATATTGGTCATACATATATGACACTGCCTCGCCAACTCCCTGTGCACTTATAACAAACAGCAATTGCGATGTAATGCAACAAAATACAAGGAAAACGGATGGGGAAAAAAAACTTTAGTGAACAACACGTCTAGTCAAGAAGATTGCTCGCAAAAAATAGATGATTAATGATAGAGTAACAGATGACTAATGATGGAGCAACAGGTGATTAATGGTGGAGCAACTGGTGACTAGTGATGGGACAACACTTATGAAATATCACAATGCTAAAATAAACCAACAACATACATTTTAGAAGCAAGATTAAACACCCGACGGTAAAAGACTCATGTGCCTGTGTATATGTCTGTGTGCGCATGCTATGCATGTGTATATGTATGTGGGTGTGTATATACATATATGTGTATATGTATATAAAGATATGTGCATTTGATTGAATATATGAGTACATATATCTATCTAGCTATATATATATATACACACACACACACATATATATATATGCCTTTGTAAAATATGGTTGTAAAATTGCGAATAAGCCACACATATTATTCATGTATACATACATACATACATATATCCATGTGGTATATACTTGAAAATATATATATATATACATATAAATCTATATGCACATGGTGTACGCGTATGTATGTATAAGCATATATGTCTACATGTATGTATTACAAATACACGCGTATACGTGTCTACATATGCACATGAATATTATCTACATACACGTATGTGTGTGTATGTATGAATGTATACGCATGAGCATATATATATATATATATTTGTAAAAATATATATGCGTATGTACATATATATATATATACATATTTATTATATACATTTATATATATATACATATTTATTATATACATATATATATATATACATATTTATTATATACATATATATATATACATATTTATTATATACATTTATATATATATACATATTTATTATATACATATATATATACATATTTATTATATACATATATATATACATATTTATTATATACATATATATATACATATTTATTATATACATATATATATACATATTTATTATATACATATATATATATTTATTATATACATATTTATTATATACATATATATATATATTTATTATATACATATATATATATATTTATTATATACATATATATATATATTTATTATATACATATATATATATATTTATTATATATATATATATATATATTTATTATATACATATATATATATTTATTATATACATATATATATTTATTATATACATATATATATTTATTATATACATATATATATTTATTATATACATATATATATATTTATTATATACATATATATATATACATATTTATCATATACATATATATATATTTATTATATACATATATATATACATATTTATCATATACATACATATATATATACATATATATATACATATTTATCATATACATACATATATATATATATATACATATATATATATACATATTTATCATATACATACATACATATATATATAATGTCTGTACATATGTGTATATATAAAGTTGAATTTTCTTGTAAAGTATAATTTTAAGTATCCTTCACAATATATGGTCTGTATTAAGAAGCGCTCATTGCGAGCTAAATCGAAGGATTTGGGAAATTCTAGAAGGAACAAATCCAGGCAATCAATACAAATTCCAAATCATAATTTTAAACACTCAACCAAATAAATATTAAAATTATGATTTGGAATTTCTACTGTTTGCATAGATTTGTTCCTTCTAAAATTTTCCTTATTTATGCATGCATATATATATATATATATATATATATATATATATATACATATATACACAAACACATATACATACACAGAAACATACACACACATAAATACATATATATAATATATATGTATATATATTATATTTATATGAGCAATGTGTATATGCATATATATATAATGTACTTATATCTACAGTTATACCACTGTATATGTGTGGGAGAAGAGAGAGAGAGAGTGTGCGTGTGTGCGACTGTGTTGTTTTATATATGACTCAATCACAGACCTCTTTTCGTACAGTAGAATGCTGCAGGAGTGATTCCAAAACTTGAGTTTCAGCCAAAATATTTATCAAACTGAAAAAGGAAACGCAAATACACACTCACACACACACACACACACACACACACACACACACGCATACATTTGTACAGTGATATATTATGAACGCAGATAAACACACAGTTGCACATAAACATGCGCATATACACACACACCTTTAAGTAGTCCCCGTTCAATAAGACCGCTAGATTCTACAGTGGGACATTGCAATGCACTGAATATCCAAGGAAATTCAACAACACACCGAAGACAACAACAACTACTCCACTGGCTCATCAAAGAAAACTCTTGTACGGTATATCCCACCACAGATCATCAACCTAAAAACTTTTTTTCCATAGAACTTCCTCCTACACATACTCACCAGTAAACCCCACATGAATGGACACACGGTCACCAATTATTCAACTCGAACTTCATAAAGATAAGTTTAATTGAAGAAGCTCAATGAAAAAGGTGTCTGGCATCGGGAGGAGCCATAACTCATGTATTCTACGATAACACCACCAGCGAAGAATTGCGAAGTTACATGCGACCGTCGTAGTGTGGCGGGATCCCTCTTCAAAGTTAAATGCCTCGAAAGAAGAACAGAATATTGCGCATATGTGTCCTCCAACAACTGGTGATCTGAGACTATGAAAAGTTGTATTCTAAAGTCCCTTGCAGCAAAAACCTCAGCTCATTCACCTCTAGCGTCTAGAAAAACTCACAGTCCTATCCAAACTCATTTCAATAACAGATGATGACGAAATCAGCAATGCATCCCATGGACAATCATATCGACACAGATTCAAAGTCTACGACTTCCGACTCATTAGAAACTCAACCTTATCCCTCACTCAGCCCCAGAGTCCGAGACGAAACGTTCGATCTCAGCTTACCGCCATGTATCAAACTTTCTGCTCATCCCTGGTGACTAGACGAAAACAATGAATGTTACCACACACACACACA
>NC_142951.1:35551468-35563968 GCF_046866305.1 Octopus bimaculoides | reverse complement strand
AACAATACATTTACGGCCGTAAATACACTACAACCGGCAGCACAGAAAAGAAAACCTATGTAGGTTAGGTGTGACGAAGAAGTCGAACCATTTCTCCTGCCAAACAATACTGATGCAAGAAGGTCGAACCTTACCTTTATAAGTAAGGTGCCATCCAAACTGAAACTTTAAACACATAAACACACTATACGATAATGTAATCAGTATGCGTGCGCGCAACAACCCGAAGTTGTTGCGTACTTGCACCGAAAGATCGCCTGGTCAACTATTGTACTGATGATTTTGTTATAAAGCAGTCTATAATATCGTTGGGGCTCAATTTTTGGATCTCTGAATTCCGATTCCTGCATCGACTCCATATTTTTCCCCTAACATATCATAAAAGACTGAAAAATTATCAAGTTTTGAAAAAGGCTACTTTTAGATAAGAACACACGTAAATTGTCTGAGTAAATTTTAAGTCAGTTTCAACAAAACGGAAAAAATAACGTTAGTCAAATTAATTTAAGATTAATTAGCTATTTCTGAAATAAGAAATATAATATAGATAGTATTTTTTTTTTCAGAACACTTCAAAAATATAATAATGCAAACAGATGCTTTGGATAAAAACAAAATTCAAACTTACCGCCAGGTTGTTCCACCATTTTGGCTGGCTAACTCAGGAATTCTGGGATTGCTCTGGTTCGGGTCAAAAAGTGAAACGAGTCTGGTAAGAATTGTACACAAAGAGAGAGAGGGGAGGGGGTGTCACGTGGTCTTTTCGAAGCAGACGAACGAGTCTCTGAGAGAGAGGGAAGGGGAGGCAGAATACACCTGGACGCAGTTTCTTTGAAAAAAATAAATATTTTATCGAATTTTCTGATGATATCGATAAGAAATCACGAAAGACAATCTTGTGTTTTAAATAAAAGATGGACACGTTGGAAAGCGTAATCCAGGGTAAGCTGTCTGAAAGTACGATTGGACAGTCACGGCTGAAATGCCCATGACTACTGGTCTACTGGTTCGGTGTTGAATTGGGATTGTACGATAACAACACCCTCACATATCATTTTCGAGTCTGCTAATATAAATATTTTCATTTCTTCTAAGCAGGATACAAAATTGTCCAAAACATTACCCCGACTAAGCCAATGGACATTACTGTGTAGTGGGAGGTCTGCATATTCGCTGTCCAATTCTTGCAGAAGGGACTTAAATTATCTGTGAGTCAGTGAAGAACAAGAAACTATGAAGTTAACTATTTTCACAACAGTCTCCATCACAGAACTCAAGTTTTGTGACGAAATTTTCGCAACTAAATTTTCCTGATGTATAATGCAATTAAAACTCATTACATTGCAATTAAAACTCATTACAATACAATTAAAACTCATTACTTTGCGTTCAATATGATTTTCAAGAAGCTTAACAACATTTTTCTTTTATTGTTATTTTTTTCAACTTATGTCAGTCATACGTGTCTCAGTTGATCTTGCAGAAGCTGGTATTTCTTAAATTCGCGACAGTATTGTTTCAGCGTTTGGGAAATCACTGAACAAAATTTTAGCACTTCTCAGAAAAGTAGTTTTGATAAATTCTCCATCTGTAAAAGGTTTATCTTTCTCAGCTATACGTTGAGCAATTGTGTAACTACATTCGTTGGCTTTATTTTGGGTTCCAAGCATTTGAACAAAAACGGAATTGCTTTTTTGGTAACTAGAAATAACCCAATTTAGGGCTTCCCTTTTCTCATCAGGGTTTTTAGATGTCGTCTGGTGTCTCAGTTTGACAGCGTCTTTGTACGCTTGATGTACGACATACAACAGATCCACGGCAGAATGCACACACAGCACGATCATTTTGCTGTACAAATCCATACTCAGTGCTCCAGAAATCTTGAAATGGGAGAACGTCAAGGTTTTGTCTTTTGTTATTGCTCTCTGGGCACTATTGATAATTAATATTCTTTTCTCTCTAGACACGACCCGAAATTGTGGGGAGGGAGCCAGTCGATAAGATCGACCCCAGTACGCAACTGGTACTTAATCTAATGCTGATTATCTAAGTAATGATACTGCCCAAGTATTTACAGCCTTCACTAGATTTGGACCATTTCGCTTGGACTTCATTAGTTTCTTCACCCTTCTGATGTACTCCTTCTCAATTTTCGCTTCCATTTCTGTAGTTAGTACTCTGTCAGATTCTAATACTCCTAGATGCTTATAACTCTCTCCTCCTTTCAAAGATTTTCATATCTGGCCATCTGGTAATTGGATGCCTTCGCTGTTGACTACCTGTCCCCTTCTCATGACTAATATTACACACTTATCTATGCCAAATCCCATGCCTGTACCTTTGCTAAAGAGTCTTACCGACTGCATTAAGGAATTTCTTTTTCATTCTTACTAAAAAGCTTCAGATCATCCACATAGAGCAACTGGCTAATCTTTCCATTACTATTTCTGAACTGATTGCCTGCATTTATTATTAAGGTGGCGAGCTGGCAGAATCGTTAGCACACCGGGTGAAATGCTTTGCGGCATTTCGTCTATTTTCATGTTCTGAGTTCAAATTCCACCGAGGTCGACTTTGCCTTTCATCCTTTCGGGGTCGATAAAATTAGTACCAGTTACGTACTGGTGTAAATCTAATCGACTTAATCCTCTCCCCCAAATTTGAGACCTTGTGCTTCCTGTGGAAAGGATTATTATTACTGTTGATGCAGTTATTGTTGTTTTTGTCGTTGTCATAGATGCTGCCATTGTTGTTGTCGTTCTTGCTGTTGTAGTGTCGTGTATAGTGGTAATGGTGAAATGATGTAGGGGTCAATATGTTTTGTGTCAAGGTCAAAACATGGATAAACATTTCCTAATTTAAAAATAAAATAATAATAAATCCTTTCTAGAACCGGCAATCCTGTTTCAAGCCCTAGTTCAACTTTTTTAAATTCTCTGGTCAATCCAGATTTGGTCTAAGGGACCAAATCATTCCTCTTCCCGATATTTTAAACCCTGTTCTTGCTTTTACTCAAATGAAACCTTTCTGTGATGATCAGATTCAGTCCCACCCCACGGATTCATAATATCCGATCGATTATATTTTTCTCCCAAAATGTACCACTCTGGGCCAATGGTAGAGACAGGGAGATCCAAAAATTCTATGTTGTGTTTAATACCAACATTTTGATCCCGAGTTCAAATCCCACCATAAGTGACTTTATGTTTTATCTTTCTTCCAGGATTTCATAAAATTCTATATCAGTCAAATACTAGGGGCCCCTATAATTGTTTGGTCCCTATCCTAAACCCTGTGATCCTTTGCCTAAGTTAGAAATCCTTCTTTCTACAGTAATGAATGGACATATCTAATTACAGTAATTATTGACATATAGGTTAATGAATAAATTAATAAATTACGTAGTTGTTATTTTTTTTTTTTTTCCTAGTGAAAAATATTAAAATTTTCAAGAAAAACACAAACATCCTCCTCTTGACCTCATTTTCTTAAATGTTTTCGTTTGTTTAGCTTTTAATTACTCTTGACTGACAATCCATTACGTCGTAGTCGTCTGCTTTCGAAACCCTACCTTCCAACCCGGATCTAACAGCAATAACATCATTGTGTTGACCTCAACCTATTGTTATGACTTGGAGGACACTTCGGTCTTGTTCCTTTCTGTTGTTGTTTAGCCCCGGGTCAACTCTGATCAGGCAAATTTATGATCAAAGACGTTCTGGAATCATATTTTTGAAGATTTACCCAGAAATACATTAACAATTGTATTTCTCTATAAAAATACAGTAACCCCTCGAATATCGCGGGTGTTACGTTCCAACCACACAACCCCACCCGCGATTGGTGAAAATCTGCGAAGTAGAAACAGTACTGTACTGTATATTTTTTTTAAATTACTTTTATAACTTGTATATATTTATTTTATTATAAATGCAAAACAACACCACGGAGGAATCGACGTAAAGTGGAAAAATAAACCGCGATAGGTGGACCGCGATAGGGCGAGGGATTACTGTATATCGCTCACGCTGTGTGTGTTTGTCGGTGTATGTGCATGTGTGTAAGGAATTTCATTAGGACGACAAAGTAAATTTTTAAAATAATTAAAAGATAATCTAATGGCATATTTTCTGTTTGTAAATATACACACACATACCCCCACACACATACCTCCACACACACACACACACACACACACACACACACACACACACACACACAAACACAGACTCGCTTGGTGCGAGGTGGACAGTAAAAATTTAGGTTACAAATTTTTGGTTGTTGCTTATATCCCAGCAATGGACCACCGCATCATCATTCCATAAAATGTGTTTATGAGGAGAAAAATATTGATAAACATCAATACATGTCAGAGTGACAAAGAAACGATTTAAGTACCAGCTGGTCGTGAGATGTGCTAGAAACAACAGCTACATTTCTCTTAAATCATCTATATTCTTGGTCTGAAAATTATTCTGAAATTATAAACAGAAACGAATTGCAGATTCGGATTGTCCGTATTTCGAAACTATGATAAAGAAAAAGTTCGCAAGTCGAAATTATAGGATTCATAGAAGAGCGAGGTTAATGAAAAATTTTTTAAAGTCCTCACTATTGTTTCCTATTCTGTTTGAAAATAAAGGAAGTGTGAATTGTAATGGTGTTTGTTTGTCGATTGCCAAGAATATTTTTTTTTTTAACTTTTAAGGCTCCCCCCATCGTTTTGAAGTGCATAAAATAAAATTTTTAAAAACTGTCAAAAATCGGTACTAAGCGGTGAAGGGGTGGGGGTGAAATAATTCATACATTTTCAATTTTTTTTTTTTTTTTTTTACTGAAAAAGCGTCTCCTATTGTTTTTAAGTACGTAGTGCAGAAGAAAAGTTGGACAAAATCGGCCCAGAAGTGAGGAGGGGGTATTCAAATTTTTTTTTTAATTTCTATCTATAAAAAGCTTTCCACCATCGTTTGCGAGGGTGCGACGGGAAATTTCCGTCAAAAAGAAAAAGGCCCAGCATATGTGGTTGCACCTATACCGAAATGCAACTATGGTAGTCTATTGTGGAAATTACCCGGCAACAAAGGGATACTCAACTAGTGTGTGTCTATACATACATACACACATACATGTGCATACATACATACACACATACATATACGTTGTGTATATTTATGTATATGATTTATATGCATTGCATGTATGTATATATATATATATATATATATATATATATATGCAGACATTCTTTTCTACTCTAGGCACAAGGCCCGAAATTTTGAGGGAGGGGGCCAGTCGATTAGATCAACCCTAGTACGCAACTGGTACTTAATTTACCGACCCCGAAAGGATGAAAGGCAAAGTCGACCTCAGTGGAATTTGAACTCAGATCGTAAAGGAAGACGAAATACCGCTAAGCATTTCGCCCGGCGTGCTAACGATTCTGCCAGCTCGCCCCCTTATATATGCAGACATATTGTTTATGAAACTTGCCTATATACTATGTGTGTGTGTGTGTGTGTGTGTGTATTTGCGCTTGTCCCCCACCACCGCTTGATAATCAGTGTTGATATGTTTAAGTTCCCTCAACTTAGCAGTTCAGCATGAGAGACCAATAGAATAAATACTTACTCGGCTTTAAAAAGTGCTGGGGGTCTATTTCTTTGACGAAAACCTTACAGGGCGTTGCCCCAGCATGGCCGCGGCCAAATGACTGAAGCTAGTAAAAAGAAAATGCTATATATGTGTAATTTCTTTACTCCCCACAAGGGGCTACACACAGAGGGGACAAACAAAGACAGACAAACGGATTAAGTCGATTATATCGACCCCAGTGCGTCACTGGTACTTATTTAATCGACCCCGAAAGGATGAAAGGCAAAGTCGAACTCAGCGGAATTTGAACTCAGAACTTAGCGGCAGACGAAATACCGCTAAGCATTTCGCCCGGCGTGCTAACGGTTCTGCCAGCTCCTCGCCGCCTTAAATATTCCTAAATGGTATATGTGTGTGTAGTGGTTCAATCTCTATCCCTGTGTATTATGCATGTTTATATTACATATATAGCATATGTGTGTGTGTGAGCGTGTATAACACAAACTAATATATGTAAGCATATATATATATATATGTATACATACATACGTACACATATATATATATATATATATATATACATACATACGTACACGTATATATATATATATATATATATATATATATATATATATGCATAAATACATAAGCATATATATATATATATATATATATATATATATATATATATATATGCATAAATACATAAGCATATATATATATATATATATATATATATATATGCATAAATACATAAGCATATATATATATATATATATATATATATATATATATGCATAAATACATAAGCATATATATATATATATATATATATATATATATATATGCATAAATACATAAGCATATATATATATATATATATATATATATGTATGTATATATATTTTTTTATATATATATATACATATATATAATTAGCTTAATGATGCTGGGCCAGTGCCCTGCTACTCTGGAGTTTCCACATTGTGCAACTGCTTTTCAGGCAAGTCAAAAGATATATATATATATATATATACATGTGTGTGATTGTGTGTGTGTGTAAAATTTATATATATATATATATATATATATATATATATATATATATATATATATATGTCTGTGCTTCTCCATACGTGTGTGTATGTAAATATGAGCGTTTAACCACACGCACGTATATGTGTGTGTGTGTGTGTGTGTGTGTGGCTTTATAGAAAGATAGAGTGTTGTCGGTGTTGAAGAAGGAGAGTAAGGAGGAGAGAAATGGTGAGAGAGGGAGAGACAGACAAAGAGAGAAGGAGAAAGAGAGAGAGAGGGGGGAAGAAGGAGAGAGAAGGTGTTTTAAGTTATAATATTTTGATGGAATTGGCTGGAATGAGTGGTGGAACGGAGGGGGTGAAGGTGAGGGAATGTTGGAGATGGTCGAGGGGCGGGGGTAAGATGAGGGTAGGGTAGGGACGAAGGAGGAGGAGTGTTAAGAATGGCAACGGAAAGATTGCAATGTCGTTGTTGGTGGTGGTGGTGGTGTTGATTGAACAGCGATGGTGGCGACGGGGATGATGATTGTGGCATGGTGGTGACTGCGATGTTTGTGATGATGATGATTGTAGAAATGACTGTGGAGATTATTGTAGTAGCAGGGTTGAGGGGGGAGACGAGGAGGCCATGTGACGCTTGAGCCATAGAAGAGGGGGGAGGAGAAAGAAAGAAAGAAAGAAAGAGAAGATCGAGTCTGGAGGAGGAAGACGAGAATATGATAATGAACAAAGTTTTCAGAGGTATCGATAATGATGATGATGATGATGAGGAGGAGGAGGAGGAGGACAATTGTGATAAATATAATGGTGGTGATGATAACGATAGTGAGAAGGTGTGTAAAGAGGAGGAGGGGAGGAGGAGGAGGAGTGTGTCCAAGTGTGTCGGGGGGGAGGAGAAAGAAGAGGAGGAGGGTTCGAATGAGTGGCACTCAGTGGAACGCCACCAGTTGGCTCATATAAAAGCCACGGAGAGACCCTGTGCCGTCAGTCGTTGCAAAAACCACTGCCAGGCAACACACACAAGTGTTGTACACTCTTTCTCTCTCTTCTCTCCTTTCTTTCTCTCTTTCGAACTCCCTCTCTCTCTTAGACCATCTCTCTCTCTCTCTCTCTCTTTTATTACCTATATATATATATATACACATATATATACATCTCTCCACACACCTCTCTACCCTGTTATCTCCCTTCCTTAACCCTTTCCGTCTACTTTCTCATGCCATCGCCTTCCTTCTTTACTCTTTCTTCCCTTTTTACCCTCATATTACTACCACTACTACCACCACTACTACTACTACTACTACTAACACCACTTGTTAGCTGGGCGGAACGCTGGAATCGGTCTGGTCCCGTGATGACGTCATCATTGCAACGTGTTTCTCACCTCCGGCACCAAGACGTCTTTTTTCTGTTTCATTTGACACCAACGTGAATAAGCACGACATTTACGGAGACATGTGGCGCCATCTGTGGACGTGTTTTTTCTAACCTTTACCAACCTTTCAACTGTTTCACCTCTGACAATGATTTCTCCAGCCTGACCAGTCCTTCGATCCACTGACCTGGACTATTTCAGCCGTTTTATAAATTAATTATTTTTTAATTAATTTTAAAAATATTTTGGTACGAAACCGTTTGGTGGCTCCTGACCAGAACACAGCAAGATCGAGAACAGAAAATAAAAAAGAAAACAAACAAAAAAGTACAAAAAAAAACTTTGAGAAATTTTAAGCATCGCAATTCATTGATCAGATATTGATGAGAAATTACTGATGATGCGATTGATGACGATAAACATGATGATGATGATAATGATGATGATGACGATGAATTCCAACAGAATCGATAATGACGATGACAACATGAAGGACAATTTGTAACACTTGAGGAAAAAAACTCCCAACTACATACTGTGAGTAAATATATATATATATATATATATATATATATATATATATAATGTACATTCTGTGAATGCATATACATATTTGATAAATATACACGAAACTGCTGCGTCCGAGTGACTACTGAAGTGCTTCTGCATATATATATATATATATATATATATATATATATATATATATATATATATATACACACTTAAAAAAACTATACCAATATACACTTATAGTATACAAGCACAGGTGTATATGTATACACCTGGTGGCAGATTTTGAAAGTTACGTTGATGCAAATAGTTTATATTTCGTGAGAGAGAACTTCCAATGTTGTATAAAGACCTTGTGGGTTGTGATATAATTATATTGTTGTGATAATTACAGAATTATATATATATATATATATATACCTGTGTGTTTTGGAAACTAACGTATACACTTGAATAGTTGGACGAAGAAAACAGGAAACGAAATTGAAGAGTTGCAACATTGAAACCGTTTAGAACCGAAAGTGAAAGTAGAAGGACAAAACGAGAATTTTCCGTTAAAGTTGTTTACAGTATAGCAATCGTCCTTTGTTCATTCAACGTCGATTTTTCAGTATATATATATATATATATATATATATATATAGGTGTGTCTGTGTGTGTATGCGTATACACATTATATATGCACACTCGCTTGCACTTCCTTTTTTATTCTATTGAAATTATCAACAATCGATAACGACAGCAACAACAACAACAAGATCGAAATAGAATGAAAAATGAGAGAAGAATGGAACAATCATTTCGGACGAATATATTGCGTTAATGGCACAATGCTGCCGTTGGCTGCGTTTGTTTAGAGGACAAACCATTACAGCAGTCGTAGAGTCCATTGCAGACATCGACGTGTCCCGACATCGTGAATGAAGCTGCTGACTACTAAAAGCAACATAAATTTATATATCTATTTTATTTTATTTTTTAAAAAAATATTTCACTGAATTCTAGAAAATTTGTGGCAGTAACATTAATGTATTTTAAATCGCTGTTGAGACATTAATTTTAGATTTCAATTAGAAATTTAATTATCATATATGATTGACCTTTACCATTTGTTGCTGCTGAACACTCTTGTATACATCTATATTTATACACACACATCCCATTATATACATCTTTGTATGTTTTGTATGTGTATATATAGAGAGAGACATCGATACGTACGATTGTCGTGAAATTTAACCGAAAGAGGAAAAATTGACGAAACAAGATGAACGAAGAGAAAATAAACGAGTGATAAATACAGGAATGAAGGAATAACAGAATAAAGGAATGAAAAGGATGTAAAACAAAGAATGAAATGATTCCGGGATGAAACACGTGATAATGATGATATGTCGATGATGATAATGATGATGATGAACGGGAAGACAGACCTGAAAGTTGACATAATGAAGAAGGAAGAGAAAGAGACCAGAGTGCAATGAAGATTTGCCCTAATTAACATCCTAATTAAGAAGTTCGACGCAGCAGCGAGGAGAGAGGGAGAGAGGCGTTTGTTAGCAACTGTTACTCCAGGAGACGCATTCAGGTAGTACAACTATAAGCTTTTACTGCATTACTGCCACCACATCACCATAATTATCATCATCATCATCATTATCATCGTCATCATCATTAACAACACCATAAATGCCACACACAACCAATCACACTCACCAAAATAGCTCCATCGTTGTCTATTTTTTGCATCATCTCCGTAGAGCAAGAGGTAAGCTCCGAGAAACGAGTCAATACGACATAGCGATTTCGATCCCAGCTTGAAACGAATTTACCTGAAAAATGCAAATCCTATTTCGCTATTTGTGGTGTTTCGTCTCAAATCCAACAACAATATCATCATTTTCTGAAATAGCACCTTGACTGATACTGTAGCCTATACACTACAACTAGCACCTGTACCAAACACTCTAAGTACCACTACCGTCACATCTGCTGCTTCTAGCACTGCTATTGTCAAATAATTGAGCTTACTCTAATTGCTTATGTTTTAATTAACAGAACAACAACAACAATAACTACTACTACTATTGCTTTTACTGTTGCTGCTGCTGATGTTGCTACCTTAGTGAATTAGTATGTAATTACTGCTATTAACTGTTTGTCATCATCATCATTTTTACTATCGTCATCGCCAACACCACCATCAACTAGACGACTACTACTACTACTACTACTACTGCTGCTGCTGCTGCTGCTAATACTACTACTACTATTACTACCACTACTACTACTGCTAGATCAATACTGATATTTTTCTTAAAAAGTAGCGAAGTGAATAACTGAGCTGGACAGAAATAACAAAACTTCGAGTTTTTGTAGTACAACAATACTTGCTGCTGCTGCTGCCGCCGTTACTACTACTACTACTACTACTACTACTACTACTACTACTAGCAGAAATGCTTCAACGTCCCTTTTTCTCTCAATCTCAAAAGTTGTAATTGTCCGATAACAGACGGGAAAGGATTCAAAGAAAGCAAAAAAAAAAAAGGTTGGGGGGGGGGGAAATGGAAGTTGAATGAAAAGAAAAGAAAGAAGAAAGAGGGGTGGGAACAAGGGGACAAAAAGGGTCTTTTTGTATTATTTATGAAGTGTTGGGGGCCGGAAGAAAATTAAGAAAACAAAAAAGAAATTGTGGGGAGGCGGTGTAAAAGAAAGGAAAAAAAGGGAAAGAATGAACTTTGGTTGGTGATCATGTTTGATAATGTTGTTTGATAATGTTTGATAATGTTTGATAAGGCCAAGGTATTTCAAAGGATGATAATGTGTTGGGGAGTGAGGAGGTAAGATGTGAAAGTGAAAGTTATAGTGTCAGTGGTGATGGTGGGAGGAGGAGGTGGGGAAGTGAAAGTAGAGAGCAAGACTAAGAGTAAATTATAGAAAGAGGGGGGTTGGAGCTGAAGGAGAGAATGAGTGTGGGTGCGTGTGTGAAAAGATGACAAAAAGAGAGTGGCGAGAGTGATGAAGAAGAAGAAGACGAAGAAAAACAAGAAAAAGGACGAAATTCATTAAAATGAAGACTAAAAACCAAAAAGAACGGTTAATGAAAAAGTAGGATCATCATCATCATCATCAACATCGACATTTGTGGCGCTGTCCAGCAGAAAGAGTAGCAGCAACAGCAGCAGCAGCAGCAGCAATTTCAAGGTGTATAAAAATGTGGTTAATGATGGGCGGAG
Source organism: Octopus bimaculoides (assembly GCF_046866305.1). Classification (NCBI taxonomy): domain Eukaryota; kingdom Metazoa; phylum Mollusca; class Cephalopoda; order Octopoda; family Octopodidae; genus Octopus; species Octopus bimaculoides. The sequence continues at coordinate 35,552,212 of NC_142951.1, read as the reverse complement.
CCTTATCACCAATGGAATCACCAAGTCACACCTCTTTTATCTGACATCGCTCCTCCTACTTCCCCCTCCTTCTCTCCTTGTGACGTCCAAACTTTTAAGATTCAACCCACCTCAACGTTCACCTATTGACCCAGCCTCTTCCTCCTCCTTCTTCTCTAACTACTCCACCTTCTCTATCCCCCCCTGCTCTTTCTTCATTCTTTTACACACTGTCCACAGAAGCTGTCCTGCCTCACTTCACTACAAAGTCTGGCTCCACGCTTACAGACACAAGATGCTCTCCAGACTAAGAAAAAGAATTTTCCAGCAAACCGTATTCCTACCTGCTCAGCCATTCTAACAGTTTCAGCAGCCCAAGAACAGACAGACAGGCAGACAGACGGAAGCATATGCATTACCTGTTATATATATATATATATATATTTATTTATATATATATATATACACACACATGTATATACTCAACCATATATATATATATATATATATATATAGATATATATATATAGACATATAGATATATATATATATAATGTGTCGATTGTGTGAGAATTCCACAGACCAGAAGGAACTGAAACGAAGATAAGACCCACTTCAGTTGGCGATTGATAGAAATCGATTTCGATTGATTTCACTTTTCCATGCGGCAAGAATGAAACTTGTTGAATTAGAAAAACAACCGAGGAATTCTGACCAGGCATTGAAAAAAAGGGAGATGAGGGAGCGCTGAGTGTCCCGAAATGT
>NC_142951.1:35513968-35546468 GCF_046866305.1 Octopus bimaculoides | reverse complement strand
AAAATCCTTTACTTTTGAAGCGCTTCCATTTTCCCTGCCCCCACCCCTTTTTACACCACCCAATGCTACCCGTAATGCCCCCACCCCCTTGTTTCTGTTATGCCTTTTCCCTCCTTTCTTTCCCGTTGTTTTCTTACCAAAAAGTCTTTCAGACAAAAGTCATGCGTTTGTTTTGTTTTGTTGTTTTTTTTGTTTTTTTTTCTCTTCATATTCCACTTGTGTCCGCCATTAGAGCGAGTTGGAGGCAGAGACGGAGGATTTGGTGAATCGGAACCGTTTGGAAGGAAGAGTAGATAGAAAGAGATAGGAAAGGAGAGAAAGAAGAGAAGAGAAAGAGAAGAGAAAGAAAAAGACAACGGGGAAAAGAAAGAAAGACAGGATAGAAGGAAAAAAGACAATAAAAAACACGAATAAAAAAAAGAAAAGAAAAGAATATTTTTAAAATGAAAAATATTAAAAAAAGAAACAAATAAATTTTTAAAGGAAACTTTAAAAGCAAAATTTCGTTAGAAATATTGGCAAAACTTAATGAAGAACTTGTTAATTAAGAATGATAGTAATAATGATGCTGATGGTGTTGAAATATAGATGCAAGATGGCCGTCTGACAGGGAAGAAAATCGAGAAGAAAGTTTAAAAGAAAAACAGAAGAAAACCCAAGAATTTCTTTCAAGTAAGAATTGTTTCAATTATATTTTCTTAAATAGAATTTCGTACAGTATTGTGTATTAATGTGTGTGTGTGTGTGTGTCTGTGCGTGTGTGTTGGTGTACTATGTATGTATATCTGTGTATGTACATAAATGCATATGTATGAATATAATTGTGTATATATGTGTATGAATGTGTATATGTGTATGAATGTGTATATATATATATATATATATATATATATATATATATATATATATATATATATATATATATATATATATATATGTGTGTGTGTGTGTGTGTGTGTGTGTGTGTGTGTGTGTGTATATATATACATATTATGTGAGTATGTCTGTATGTATGTATGTATGTATGTATGTATTTGTATACAAAAACAATTTAACATTACACTTTTCGTCAGAACAAGATATTTATAAATTTTTCAAGGAAACAATTGATAATGAATTTGAAGTTCCGTTGTAACCAGAAATATATACCAATTTACCATTTAATGACTGAAACAAGTAGAAAACAAAGTAAAACAAAAAAAGAATACTATAATTATGTATGTATATATATGTATATATATATATATATATATATATATATATATATAATATCCCAAAACGGAATATTAACGTATAAAATATTCGCCGCCGGATCCCTCGTCTGCCGGTCAACATTTTCTCCTCTCTTACTATTTCTCTTTTTTTTATATCCATTGAAGATTTATTCCAGGCGTTACCCATCATTGTCGGGTTTGCTCGAGCCCTAATTGCTCGCGCCAAATATTGCGGGTGCCGCCGATATACGAAGTTCGCAGTCTTATCGTTAAAGGCACGAAACCGAATATTAGTATTTTTGGTCGATAACTGATGAAGAATTTGGGTCCTTCTATGTCTGTTTTGTAGTATTTAACGGATTTTTCATTTATTGCGTGACTGAACGCCACTCATCTCGACTTTTGTTAATACACACACACACACACACACATATATATATATATGATATACATAGATGTACATATTATTCATTCGTTTATGATGCATCATAGGCATTCACGACAGGTCGGACACCCTAGCGTATACCAAACAACGTATGATCGACACAACGTGTGCTTTGGACACGTTGTGTCGATCATACGATTTTCTCTGTGTGCACAACCTGAATATTCAGTCGACCATAGGTGGTGACCACAGGTTAATGCAACCCTACCTGGTGCAAGTACCCGATTCTCTCAAGAATCCTTATCATTATTATTATTATTATTATTATTATTATTATTATCATTATTATTATTATTGTGTAAGATATTATATAGGATATAATAAATAGGCGCGGTTTCGAGCAATGCTATCGCTGGATTGTCTTCTTAAATATGAGCGGCTCGGGTGTGGCTTTTGAGTCCTGAAAGACACTTATACTGCTTCCTGAAATGATGGCAACCATGGCAGACTCTTGCAACAGGTTTTCAGAAAGTGTTTCACTCAGACTGATGCATGCATTCCGGACATCACGGAATTTTTCACTCAGAGTTTTTACAGCTGTAGCCAGCCGTACTCTATGACGTACGTTAGAGATGTGAAAATCAAGCGATATCTGATGCTTTTTAAAGCCAAGAAAGGCCTTGCGTCAAACCCGCTTCTAAACAACAAAACAACTAAGCAACACCATTGTATGCAAACAAAGTCGCAGACGCTACATCAGAGTTTTCCTTCTGCGAGAAAGAGAGAGAGACTCTAAACAAAATCTGGGGCCATGCCGCTCCCATTTGTCCGATGGACGGTGACTCTCACGAGTTCATTCCGCCCTTTAACGGGTTTTATTTTCCGTCTTATGAAAACCTCTCTCTTTGCCAAACAGGCTCGATAGGGCTGCCAGGTTTAGCTACTGACTAACTGACCGTCCGACCATGCAACAAGTTGTACTGGGGGACACACACATGCATATATATATATATATATATATATATATATATATATATATATATATATATATTAGCCATGCTCGCTCGACAGTGATGGTTGTGCGTATTATTATAAATAATAATAATAATAATAATAATAATAATAATAATAATAATAATAAATAAATAAATAAATAAATAAATAAATAAATAAAACAACGACATATAGAGGGTTGGGGAGGTAAAGGGAGGGGAGACGAACAATAACAGTAAAGACATTAATTGATAGATAATTGTTTCTAATTAAAGTACAACGCCTGAAATGTTGAGGATTAGTCGAATAAATCTACGCAAGTATTCCATTAGTACTTTATTTTATTGACCCCGTAGGGATGAAAGGTAATGTTCACAGCGGCGTGATTTGAACTCAGAATGTAAAGAGCCGGAATAAATACCAGAAAGTATTTCCTCCGACTCATTACCGGGTTCGCTGCCTTAGATACAGAATAATGATAAAGTAGGAAGATTAAATGAAATAACAAAAATATAAGCAAGAAAGTATCGCACCCACCTCAGGCAAGTGTCGTTGCTCAGTGTTGTCGGCCAAGCTACAGCCACAGAGAATAGGTTCATTTAACTGTGAGAAGTGACATTTACCGAGGTTTTATCAAATTTCTTTGGTATACCCTTCTCTCTACACTCACCTTCCACTTCAAACACCCAGTATCTGAGATCGTTCCCCTGTAGGGAGCGCTCTCCTTTCCTTTGGGAGTCTTCTCTCTCTCTCTTTCTCCCTCTGGTGAAGATGATGCAGCTGCTCTCAACCATCGCAAAACAATAGCAAGGTGTGCTCCAACTAGAGGATGATAGTCCCTCTTTTACTTTAGAAAATTACTATTTTTAAATCTCACAACGAGAGATATTCAGTACTTTGGAGTAAAGATTCTTGCTAACATAACAGATATTGTTTTGAGCTGAGTGGGGGGTGCTAGATGCCCATGTTCGAAAATATAAGGACACAGATCGTGTCGTATAGCCAACTGGAGACGATGTCTCCCGGGGCTAAATTACAGCAACATTCGTCCTAAACCAGGACTGCCATGTTATGTTGGCAAACAGTCTTTACCCTCTTTTACTTCCTGGCCGTTTGATCTTCACATTGACTATTTGGCGGGTTTTTCGGCAATCTTTGGACTTACGATCCGTTGTCTTCTTGCAACAAAAAAGTTTCTAGGGTTTGTTGGTGTTGTTCCTGTCCCCTTTTCCACCTTCTTCACTAGTTTCTGTGGGCAGAAGAAAGCTCACCAGTGGTTTATAACTGCCACATTTCCAAAAACTAGCTTTCTACCGTTCACCATCCGGTTTTCCTTTTGCAGGGTCCATACAGATTCCACCCGATTGTACAGTGTTTCTTCTTAACTTTCCTACCCCCCCCCCATTCCCCATACCCTGTCACAAAACGACGATTCAACTCATATTTTTGTTTCTTTTCTTTTTCTTTTTTTTTTTTTGATTCTCTGTGAATGTTTCTAACAATTTTTTTCTTTACCACAAGCGATATTTACAAAACGTAAAATATAAATATATTCAAGGATAAATCTTATATCAAAAATTTTCGGAGATTATTGTAAGGGATTTCGCAGTTACAAGTCAAGCAAATTATCCGGAATGTCTCCTTACGGATTCGTGCGGCCCCTATGTTATATTATCAAACGGGGCTCTGGCTCCACTCATATTAAACGAGGATCCGTCTCCAGTTATATTAGACAAATGACTGTCCCTATCTTCCTGTTATATTAAATTAAGTAACTTTAGTAGAAGCCCTTTCATTGGTTGCTCAGTAAGATTGTCATTACTGTAGTTTAATCCAACCAAATCTTCTTGCTTTAATCCGATTAGCTCCATATTAATCCCTCTGTAAAACAAGCAGTAACTTACAACTCAGCCCCGAGACTATTGTTGTCGGTCCTCTTAGGATCATTGCTTTATTCCGTATCCACACCGGTTGTTGTTGTTGTCGTTATTATTATTATTATTATTACTAGTGTTGTTGTTGTTATCGTCAATATTAATAATATTACCACTAATATCGTCATCATCATCATCGGGGCTTAGCTATTTTCGTTTACCTCAGCAAATAATACATAGAGCTGTGCTTCAGGTGTTTATGTGTGAGTTTTACGAATGCGAGTGTGTTGGGTATGAAGAGACATATATATAAGTATATATGTATGACTGTACCCACACACACACACACACACACACACACACACACACGTGGCTGCGTGTGGGAAAGTTGCTTTTTCTGTCACTCTCCACGAGAACTTAATGACTAAGGCACGTGCCAGTGCGTTTACAAGATTCTGACTAATGGCCGTCGGAGTCAACGACTACTGACCTAAACATACAGACATATATACACATATACATGTGTATATAATAACAATATAATATGTGTATATATATATATATATATATATATATATATATATATATATATATATATACATACATACATACATACATATGTACACATACAATCGTGTGTGTATATATACATATATATATATATATCCATATACATATATGTATATGTGTATATATGATGATTTCTCCGTTTTCACAAATGATTGACGACTCCTTGTACTTCTTCGGTGTCAATGACATTTCTGCCTTTCTATCCATGACCTCTCGGATGACAATCCAGTTCCGTTGCAGACCTGCACGGTTTGAAAAACAGGAGACAGACGTAAGTTCTGTCTGTGCACGTTGCCACTCTTCTATCGCCCAAGGACTTTCAGAAGACGAAATGACAAATGGGATACACGATAAAGAGGCACATTGGATTATAATGATAAACAACACGACTAGCACTGTCTAAGTATCCAAATTTATTTAATTTGCTTTTCGGGAAGGACTGCTCCAACGAAGTCGCGTATTGTCCTTGCCTTCGAAACGCGGAGTAGATGAGACAGAGACAACTGGAGAAGGCAAATATTCTGTATGTTGCATGTCTCGTTTCTCTGTTTGTTTTTTTCGTTGTTCGAAAAAAAGTTCGTTTTCTGTCTTCGTCTTCATGTTTTCGTTTCTCATTGGGCTTAAAATTTTTTGTGATGTCCTGTACCTATATATGAATGTATGTATACATATACATGTAGGTATGTATATATATGTATGGATATATGCATATATTTATATATTATTTATGTTATTATATATATATATATATATATATATATATATATATATATATATATATACATACATACATACATACATACATACATACATACATACATACATACAAGAGGGATGACCACTAAGTGGACATTCATTATGCTAGAAGAAGACCACTAAGAAAAGATTGTTCTCAAGAAAAATTCACCAAACGCCAGAACGTAGGCGAGTAAGACAAATGAAAAGATACAAAATATAACGATTAATGTAATATAATTTTTCTGAATCTTCAGATTTTTCAATATGCTAGACCACTGGTTTTAAATTGATACTAATTAAATTAATATTCGATTTTTCACCGTTATTATTTAAATTTATATAGATATACATAGATACACACATTTACATACATAAATGTACATATATATACACACATATATATATGTATATATATATATATATATATATATATATATATATACATATATATATATACATACATATACCTACACACACACACACATATATATATATATATATATATATATATATATATATATATATATATATATATATATATATACGTGCATTTATACATATATTATCAATATTCGGCAGAAGTTACTCGCTGATTCAAAGGTCGAAAGATTCGTGCGTAACCTTTGATAAATGTCCAAGCACGAAACTCTCGGCCTCTGAGTCACGTTTTAAGTCCTAGCTTCCTGTTTGTATCACCAAACCCACACCCAAAATGTGTGCCGCTTATGAAACTGAGATACATTTAATCCGTCCCATGCACAAAACTGTTGGCCCTTCAGTCACTAAACATACTTCACAGCTAGAATAATAAATAAACACACACACACACACACACACACACACACACACACACGTATATGCTTTTAGTCTTTTAATGTGTTCAGTCGTAGGACTGCGGCCATATTGGAGCAAACACACCAAATCCCGTCATCCACAATAGAGGTACTTCAACAACAATAAAAAGAAGAAGAGTTCGAAAGAAAATAGAATAAATGAAAAAAAAAGGCGGCTGTGACTGAGAATTCAATGTTAATGTTTAATAAAGGGAGACGTGAGTCAGACGTTGGCGTGGGAGTCATCACAATGAGTGGAGGGGCAAAATTTGAAGGGACACACACACACACACACACACACACACGTACACGTACACACAAACGCACACACACGTACACGTACACACAAACACACACACACGTACACGCGCACATTTACATACACATCTTTATTATTTAGATTTAAAGTAAAATAAGTGACTCAAGGACCCAGACTTTCGTGGCTGATGTCTGAGTATATTTGTGTGTGTGTGTGTGTGGATTTGTCTTTATACCCACGTATACGCATATATATAGATACATACACATACACACTCATATAAAACGCACAATGTATAATGGGCACATAAAATGGTATTGCATGCTTGTATATATATATACATATATATATATATATATATATATATATATATATATATATATATATATATGTATATATGCGTGTATGTGAGTATGAACGTGATGTTTATACACACAAACACACACAGCTATAATTGTTTTTAGAGGCACTTAGCTATATTATTAGTATATTGAACGCCACTACATCTCCTAAAAAGAAATTGTAATTAACAAGACTTGTGGTTTTTATTATAACACTATATATATATAAATACACATCATCACTTTTATGTCCGGACAGCTGAGGTGAACATGCTCCACTGAGGAGATGGAATAACGCCGAAACATCATCATTCATTTTTCCATTCAGTTTTAAAGTCAGCATCCACTTGTAGCTGCATCGATTTAGGATTATTAATCCATATTTGTCGTGTTATCTCTTATTGTTTGTTGTTTTCAGATAGTAAACAGAAACAACCTCGAGGGAGTTTCTGTTTACTAACTGCAACGACGATATCAAAATTTTTCAAGTTAGTGTATTACATAAGTGAAGCTGTACTCTATTCACAGGCACATATATTTCCTTATATAAAATGTATGTATGTGTGTATGTATATATGTATGTGTGTGTGTGTGTGTACACTCATCTCCACCCCTTTGCATATACACGATATTGTGACTGATAAAATACAAACGCAGAATCTCGTGATTTTGTTATTGTTGTCTGTTGGTATTGTTACTGTGTGTGTGTGTGTGTGTGTGTGTGTGTGTGTGTGTTCGTATGTGTATATGTATAGTGTGGGTGTGGCGTGTGTGTGTGTGGAACATATGCTTTCCCTCTTTCTTTCTTTCTTTCTTTCTCTCTCTCTCTCTCTCTCACTATATATATATATATGCGAATATATGTACATACGTATGTATGTATGTATGTATGCAGCTGTGTCTGTATTTGTGTGTGCGTATGCTGTGTGTATGTAGAAGGTGGACATCTGTTGACAATTTTCGTTATGTCACCAGACATAATTCAAGAGGATTAACTTGTAACAAGTCACTCTATTTCCCCTTCTCTAATATCAAATATATTTTAATTAAATGACACCCCACCCCCCTCTTTACTACTACTACTGCTGCTGCTGCTGCTGCTACTTTTGATTCAAAGTGTTTTCGTTAAGTTTCTGCCGATGAAGTGCGAGGATTATTGAAGTATCAGATAAGATATCTAGTGGTATTACTTTCCGGGTCTCTACGATCTGGGTTCAAATCTCGCCACGGTTATCTTTAGGTCTAAGGTTCTATGTTGTTTGAGATTCAGGAATATTTCAGGATCTCCATCTCTTTCATGCTCTTCTTCGCTGTCAGACGAAGAACCCGCACCCTAAATGCTGCATTTCCTCATTCCCATGTACAGATCGAGGATCTCACCGCTTGACTATTTCCAACACAGGCATCAGTTTTATTGGGGCCCATTTTATGACACCTTGATCACAACCTAGGAGATAGTCTGGAGGAGTTGGACCTGCCAGAAACAACAATCAAACTTTTTTAAAACAACATATCATCTTCAAAAAGGAAGAACATGTTGGACAGTGTAGTTCTATGTATAAAAATGTGGCATGGTCACGGTAGGAATGTCTTTCATCATATGTCTCATCACATACGGTTAACCTGGTTCTAAACAACAACATATACAGGACAGCTATTTCCTGGGCCGAGCATGCAAGATTTACTTCATCATTGTACCTATTTATGCTGAGAAGAACTGAGTTATCGAAATTATTTCCAAGGTTCAGGGTCTGGACAAGGATCCAAAACAATATCTCACCGTATTCCACTGGATTTCACGCCTGTCCCCTGTACATAACAACCTCTCTCGAACAGTAACTTCCATATAGATTTGTTCTGAGTTTGGTCTGGAGGTCAACGACCCCACAAAACCTCCACCACCACCACCATCTTACTCCTCCCCCACTCCTCCCACAGTACCCCCTCCTCCCCCAGTCCAATAAAGTCGCTGGGGGTTTCTCATCTTTCACTTCCTTATTTCTACACAACACAATACTTTCACACGCACAACACATACAGACGCGCACATATATATATACCCTTCTTTACAAATGTATATATCATATATCCAATATGTAAGTCTCAGCCATTCTACACATGCATACATACATATGTATGTATGTATGTATGTATGTATGTATGTATGTATGTATGTATGTATGTGTACATACATACACGTGTCTGCATGTATGTGTATATTAAATGTGTGAATACACTGACACACATACGCACATCCACAGACAGGCACAATTATTTATTTAACACGTATAATAATATAATATTGTTGTAAGTATCCAGAAGTTATAATGGAAGGCTATGGTTGGTTTGGAGCTATATTCTTTTACTTGTTTCAGTCATTTGTCTGCAGCCATGCTGGAGCACCACCTTTTAGTTGAACAAATCAACCCCAGGACTTATTCTTTGTAAGCCTAGTACTTATTCTGTTAGTTCTTTTGCCGAACAGCAAGGTTACGATGATGTAAACACACCAACATCGGTTGTCAAGCAATGGAGAGAGTACAAACACAGACACACACAATATATATATATATATATATATATATATATATATATATATATATATATACATACATACATATCATCATCATCATCGTTTAACGTCCCCTTTCCATGCTGGCATGGGTTGGACGGTTTGACTGGGGACTTGTGAGCCAGATGGCTGCACCAGGCTCCAGTCTGGTCTGGCAGAGTTTCTACAGCTGGGTGCCCTTCATCGGATAAATACAAATACATACACAGAAGTTATAATAGAAATTAAAATAAATCTCAGACTCTATATAAATATCAAGTCTTCTATTCAGTTAAAGTTCGTTTTAATTCGAGTAAACACACAAACACACGTACATACATACATACATACAAATGTGTGTATGTGTGTGTATGTGTGTTAAAACTAAAATATTGACTACTGAAAACGATGCCCCAAAATATTCAAGTTAATTTGAATGGCTTCAAGAACCTCCAAGACAGGAATTCTTGAAGCCCTGTCAGTAACCAATACTTTAAGCTGCCAGAAATATTACGATACTCGATTGCATGAAAAATAACCAGTTTTTTTTTATTTATTTAACTTTCTGCCCCTTTCCCCACGACTAATGACAAAATTCTGATGTAAGTATTTATGCATACATACATACACACACACACACATACACTGTATAGAAGGGGATATAATTGTTCCTTCTGTGATACACCTTTATCTATCTATCTATATAGATAGATAGATAGATAGATAGATAGATAGATAGATAGATAGATAGATAGATAGATAGATAGATAGATAGATAGATAGATAGATAGATAGATACATAAAGGAGAGAGAGAAGGCCAACGTTTGTATTGTGTGTGGTGAAAAGGTTTGAAGAGTGATTGGTGGGGGAAGAGGGAGGTGGAAAGGGGAGGTGAGTCAGGGTAGATGATGGCAGGGTCGGGTAGGTGACTTGGTGGGGGTGGAGAAAGAAAAGGACGAGTAGAAGATATGGAGTGAGAGCATTCCGCTCTTCGTCCACCTCTCTTCACTGCAACATTGAGTACATTATAAGCAGGTGGGGCTGGCACCTGCTTACGTCACCCACCCGGCAATTGTGTATCCAAGTTTCTATAATACACACACACACACACGCATTTATATTCGCGCCCGCGAGCATGTAGGTTTGTGAGTGGGTGGGTGTGTATATATACAATGGTTATTGGTGTTAGTCATGGGATTGTTGTCGTACTGGATGAACGCCTTTGTAAGTTTTAGTCAATGCTATCGACTCTAGAACTTATTTCTGTCTGACCAGGACTATCGGACACTAAATCCGGGGTCAAATATCGCCAATCATCCAGCAGAAATTACAGTCATCTGCACACGCACACACACACACACACACACACACACACACTTCCTTTTTTTCGGTTTTGAAATGTGATTAACTTTTTTTTTTCTTTTTTCTTATTTTCTTTCCAGAAAAATCCTTTTAAACATCAAAGAGGGAAAAGAAGTGATTTTCTGTTCGTTATTGGAGGTGATCGAAGAGGAGGAGGGGGAAGACTGTGGAGCACCTCGTTTGATTGGCGATCTTTCCTGTTGATCTTATCAACCACATCATCCATTCTAACAACCAATCATCGAAAGACTAAAACCTGAAATTTAGGGAAACGACAAAAAAATATATAAAAAAAAAGACAGAAAGAAAAACTGAAGATAATAATAAAAACTACAACACTAACAACAAAAACTGTAATAAGACATTGTGAGATAAAAAAAAAAGGGGTTGGAATAAAGAAAAGGGGGAAGTTTGGTTTGGGTAGGGGTACGAAAGGATAACAGAATAATTCTCTTGCAAAAGTCCAATCTGAGCAAAACCCAGCGGCTCGAAAAGATGGCGTCCTCCTGTGTAGATCGGACAGTTTCCACGGCAACAGAAAATAGCGTCGGCGAATTGGTCGATGAAGGGGCCGTGACTGTGACATTGAAAGTCGATTACAGAGCGGAAGACGAGTTTAAGCAGGACTCCAAATGTGAAATGCAAGTGAAGAATTTGGGTAAGCAGGAACCTGGTTCTGATTCTGGGCACGACTCAGTCTCTTCCTCAAGTGTCCTTGAAAATCCGACTGGTGATTCGGGGTCAGCTCATAGCGATGCGGAATCCGTGTCCCGTCCATCAACCGGGGCCCCAATCCAGGAGTCAGCAATGCTTTTAGCCGCGCCTTCTCCAACATTGCCAGTCACCAAGCGGAAACCTCCGTCATTATCGCAACTAGTTTCGATCGATAAGAAAACTCCGTCACCTGTGACCTCATCAACTTTGACATCAAGGTCAAGTCCATGTCCTTCGTCGTTCTCGTTGAATTCTCCTGCGACTCCGTCAACCACGTCGCCGCCATCAATGCCTTTATCAATGTCTTCTTCGTTGATATCTCCATCATCTCACCCGTCACACGAAACAACCGAAAGCTCGGCATCATCGCATACAATGTCCTCTTGCTTTCCTGCATTCTTGCCATCTTCTGACACAGCAGCTAAAGGCGAACCACCGGAACAAGCTTCTTCACTCGGACACCAACCGACACCGCCAACCACTTCCTCTGCTCTGTCTGACGTCACACGCGCTTCATCAATCGATCAACGTCGCTCTTTCGATTATCAACTGACTCATGCTTTGAAGGTGATTGCTTCTGACTCCAACACAAATTCAACTCTACGAAGCGATGATGGAACACCTATAGCGACCGACGAGTCGCCGAAACCGCAGAAACAACAACTTCAACAATTCACTTCGTCGCTTCGCTCCAATACTCCACTCGTTGTGCCTGCTTTTAACTCGACCCAGCAATCGGAGAAAGCGCCATCTTCGCCAAAAACAACCAATCAACGTTTCAGAACCAATAATATCTTGTCGCGCATGCTCTTACCAACTTTCAATGTTTCCTCTTCGGCGTTTTTCTCTTCGTCTGCTTCTTCTTCTCCGGGATCACCTTCATCTATCTCTCCCTCTTCACTCTACCCGCCTCCTTCTTCACTCGCCTCTGAAATTCCATTATCTCCGTTGCCTACAGCACCTCCACCAACACCGCCACCACCAACAACACCACCACCGCCGCCGCCGACTTCCTTGTTGACTTCCCCGACCTCAACGCCTCCATCGTCGTCTCCACCTTAGCCTCAGTTGGCTTCTTTGCCGAAGAAAATAGCACCGAAAGCAGGAAGGTTAATCAATCCGATCAGTGCAATTGACGGAACAATGGAACCTAAAGCTACAATGTTCAATGTCTGGACAATGATTGGTAAAAACGGACCAAATGATGAGATTAAAATAGTTAATTCTCCACAAAGTTGGCATTCACGTTTTTATCGTCTTCACCATCATGATCATAATTATCATCTACCTCTTCATCCTCCTCGTCTTTTTCATCCTCTTCATCATTGTCATTTACATATCACCAACAAACATTTGTATCTTTCAGGTCATCATAGAGTTCTCTTTGACGACCAGATGCTGCAAGAATCGGACATTGGTAAGCTTGATTCTGAAGACAGAATCCTAGTAAGTAGAGATAGCGGTGTCATTGTAAATGGTACGGGTCCGGCTCTGACCATTGCTTCCGAGGTGTGGGATACGCATGAAGAGAGCTGGAATACTTTATCTAAATTTGATGGCTATTGCAACAGAAGCCACATGAACAGCGGCAAAGGCGACCGAGACGTCGCTGACGGTGACCCAACTCACTCCTTGACACTTATAAAAGCAGACGATAATATTAAGAGAAATACCACCACCACCACCATGACCACGGCTGCAAATAATAATAATAATAATAATAATAATAATAATAATAATAATAATAATAATAGCAGCAGCAGCAGAACAGAAAAAGCGCGCTGTCGGAGACAAATGTTGAAAAGGGAAACGTTAGGTGACGATCAAAGTTGCATTGAGTTTAGTGGAAATGTGTTGTTTGTGAAGTTTAAACGGGTAGATGAAACAAAGGGTGGAATAGAAGAGATAAAAGAAGCGCTGGCAGAACTAAAATGGAAGAGACAAAGAAAGGGAATGGTCGAAGAATTTACTATACAAAGTGGAATCTCCAGGGAAGAATACAGGAGGAGCAAATGGCTGCCAGTGAAAAGTGACCAAACTCGAAGAGAAATGCTGACATCATCAAAAGTGAGAAGATCCCAGTGTTCAGGATGGCAGCCAGAGACGGCAGCCACACCAGCGCCACCCCTGGCACAACCATCTTTGCCATTATATTCCTCAGCCTCCTCCTGCCTCTGGCAACCAGAATTAGGAAGTCTCGCAGTGAGGCTAGTAATTAAAACCTTCTACTGCTCCTTTCCCCACCAAAGCAAAAAGCTGGCTCCACCACCACCACCACCACTTTATATTATTATTACTACTACTACTACTACTACTAACGGTCTCTGCTGCAGTGATCGAGGTTATGACTACCACCACCATTATTCATGCTATTATTATTACTTCGACAGATACAAACAAACGATACAAACTGCTGAAGAGGAGTCGGATATAAAACATTTGTTAATACGTTTCAAGTCAGCTGTAGTGTTGGCAACAACAACAATTGTGGTGGTGGGGGCGGCGATGGTAATAGTAGTAGTAGTAGTGGCAGTCGTAACAACGCTGAACTCCAGTGGTAATCCATCTGGCGTTACCCGTTCTCTGATTCCTTGTAGCCACAGCATCACTTCTGACAGAAACCCTGTTATTACCTCCCCCTCCTCTCCTTCTCTAAGAAAGGTAACAACTTTGGATGGCAGATGCCAAGTGGAAACGAAACCACGACCCGACCGACTCCACCGAAACACCACTCGACCTCCTCGCCTCCCCTTCACAATCGGCTGCTATTGTGACCAAGCCTGTTTAGACAACATCAATGGAGGTGCAGCCGCGCTGCCTGCCAACAACTGTGACGACAACCTCTTCCCCGCACATGACCACCACCACCACCACCACCACCACGATGATGCTGACGACGCTGATGATGATGATGATGGCACATCTGGGGATGGTTTTAATAACACTTTAACACAAACAACTAATTTCATAGCCGAGCCTAACACTACAGCCACCACTGAACTTACTACTACTACTACTACTGTAGCTACTGCTGCTACTAGAACGAAACAAACAAAAACAAGGAACTGCAACAACATCAACATCAATAACGGCAGCAGCAGCAGCAGTATCAAAAGATGCGATAGAAAACGCGTTGACGACGAGAAGACAAACGAGAGCGGCGATAAAAGTAAATTAGACGACAGAGATAACAACAGAGTCTGTGATTGTCGACTGAACAACAACAACAACAAGAACACCAACAGCAACAACAGCAGCAAAGACTGTGTAGCAAGAAGCGAGTTTCGGATGGAGAAAGAAGCGAGCGAAACGGTGATGTTCTCCAGTGATACAAACACCGACTCGGACTGCTACAATAACAACATCACCATTAACAACAACAGCAATAACAAAATTAGAGACGAGAAAGTAGCAGCCATGACGAGAAGGCGAGAGTTAGAAGACTGTGAAGCGGATTTCACCAACAGCGCCACCTCTTGGTCGATGACGGCGGCGGCGGCAACCAACACGAACAACAAAAACAACAACATTAGTAGAAACAATAAGGTGGAAGTATATGATGATGATGATGATGATGATGATTGTGGTGGTGATGTGAGTGAGGATTGTCGGTCAGCCCCTCCAACGGCCTCCCCTACTGACAGCTGTTCTTCCCTGCTACTATTACCACCTCCGCCAACTGACGCCGCCGCCGCCGCCGCCGCCACTGCTGTTTCTCTTCCTCATCTTACTTTGACTCCATCAACTACAAACAGCAACAGCAGCAGGTTCGGCTCAGCCGCCGCTCCACAGTTCTTGACTTCGGCAAAACTGTCAGAAAGGGAAGCCATCAACATGTCGACAAGCAGAGACGGCCAGTGTTGGACCCAGCTGTCTCCTTCTACTGTTTACACCTTTATTTACTGGTCGCCCCTCAACAAGTCCTACACCAACAAAGAGCCATTGCTGCTACCTCCATCTCCTTCGTCTAATTCTTCATCATCTTCATCATCAATATCATTACCATCAACATTCTCATCATCAACAACAGCATCATCATCATCATCACCTTCAGTAACAACATCAGTAACACCATCAGAATTATCACCCCTACCACCACCACCACCACCACCACCACTACCATCATCATCATCAGTATCCTCATCACCACTACCCCCACCTCCTGTAGTAGAAGCAATGGTATCCCCCACAGGCACAGCTCCGTCAGACTTACCAAAATCTCCGTCGTTTCCAGTCGCCAACACAACAGTGCCGCGGATTCAATGTTCCAAACCGACCCCGATGTTAACACTCAACCGGCTTTCCAATACGACAGCGTCCAGTTTTAATTACCATGGAAGCGGGTTCGGTTCCTGGACGAAATACCTTTTCTTCATGCTGCTGGTCGTTGTACAATTACTCTCCCAGCCAGTGGACTCGGCCCAGCCGCGAACTCAAAGGAGTGCTGGGACGAATATACAGAAAAAAGGAATGGTAAGTCAGCTTTTAATAAATACACACACACACACACATACATATTTGTATATGGGTATGTGTATCTGTATATATGTATGTATATGTGCACTTGATGTAGATTTGACTGTGATGTCTACTCCTTGTATGTAATATATGTGTCTATGATGTTCGGATGCGTAAATGTATGTGTTTGGATTATTCTAATTTTGGCCATACATAGCATAAATGAAATACTATATACATGTCTGCGTGTGTATACCCAAATACAAAGGTGTGTGTCTGTGTGTGTGTATGTGTGTGTGTGTGTGTGTATGTGTGTGTGTGTGTGTGTGGTCGGAACAGACAGAATGGTTGTGAAGCTCACTTCGCAAGTTGGCGGTCTTGAGCAAATATTTCTACTCCACCCCGGGTCAGTTGAACCTTTATATGCGAAACTGGGTGGACAGAAAGGCGGGAGAGTACCTCTCCTTGAAGGGTCCATCTTGGTGACACCCTGTGGCTACACTAACTCCCGATCTAAGAAGGATTATTCAGGATCCATGTATCGATGGAACACTCTCCCCTCCCTCACTTCATTCGAAGGTATTTCAGAGAATTGATTGGACAATCGAACACTTCGCTCGAGTGTAGCAAGCAGCCATGCATACTATACATTCATTCATTCATACATACATACATACATACAAACAGACACACATACATACAGAGGCATATATGTGTGTGTGTCTATGTTTTTATGGGTATACATAAGAGTGTGTGTGTGTCTATGTTTTTATGGGTATACATAAGAGTGTGTGTGTGTGTGTACATTTTGGTTTCGCGTGTATATATGTTTGTGTTTTGGATGTATTTGTGTGTGTATGTACGTTTTGGTTTTGTGTATATGATGTGTGTGTGTGTGTGTGTGTTTTGCCATGTCTGTGTATACCTAAGTGCGTGTGTGATGCATCACGTAGTGAATGTAAATGATGATGAAGATGATTTCTTTATTTGGCTCAGAGCGTCTGATGGGTGGAGGAGGAGGGGTGGTATTGCAAATATACGTTTGTAATTTGTGGGGTGTGGAGATTTGACGGTGGTGGTGGTGGCGTGGAAGATATTTTGTGCCATCAATAAATGGTAACGCCAAGAACCTAAGGAATTGTTTGAAGGACTAAGCCTGTACGGACTACACGGGGACATACTCAACAAATATACATTTGTATATACACACACACACACATGTATATCTATCTATCTGTATATATATATATATATATATATATATATATATACATAGAGAGAGAGAGAGAGAGAGAGAGAGAGATACATACATACATACACATACACACACATGTATATACAATTTGAAAAGTAGCGAATACGTGTGTATATCTGTACGCTGTTTCTTAATGACAAATATACAGATGTACGATTATAATTATATATGCTTTTCTATGTGTCTTAAAACTATATATATATATATATATATATACAGTAACAAAGTGTGTGTTGCGTAGAATTAAGTGGTAGAATTAGGCATATATATATATATATATATATATATATATATATATATATACACATGCATATATATATATATATATATATATATATATATACACACACACATATATATATATATATATATATATATATATATACATATGTATGCATGTATGTATGTGTATATATATTAAACACCCTTACATATTTATATGTTCCCGTGTGTGTGTGTGTGTGTGTGTGTGTGTGTGTGTGTGTGTGTGTGTGTGTGTGAATGTGTGTACATTTCAGAAACTGTATCATGGCCTATATAAAATTTGGGGCAAAAAATTTTCTTACCGTACCCACATCTACCAACCACCTCTGCTCCCATTACCGTTACCACCCGTCACTTGCTCCTTTTTTATCGCCTTCTTTACGTACACACACACACACACACACACGTATGTGTGTATATAATTAGTAAGGGTAATTCTTGTGTATGTAGATATTACCAAAATGGCAACGACATGCCGACAAGTGTCTGGATGGAAGAACCGAAGAATATATAAAAAGAAAAAAAAGGAGAGGGGGTTGATGGAGGGGGGAGGGGGAGTAAGAAGCTGTTAGTTTAGCCGAAGACATATAACAACCGCAGTTGTTTGTGTGATAAATGCCAAGCTGTAGTCATCTCTCAGTGTCAAACTTCCCGACTGACTTACAACTGATCAACTGGTGCTCTGTTCTCGTAGCAGCAGCAGCAGAATTAGTGGCAGAGGTTCATAGCTTTGAGTCGTCACAGTCTGCTAGAAAAATATGGAAATACATGAGGAGATTGGTAGCAAAGTTTGTCAGCGAAGACTATGAGAATAACTCGAATTAGAAACTAATGTACATTACTCAATGTTAGTCGCTGGTAAGGACACTGTATTTCGCTAAACATGCTGGCTCTTTAAGCAATGTGTTCGTGGAGAATGGCGAAAGTGTTGGATGCTGAGGAAAGAGCAATGATTCCTGAAATATGCATATACACCCACTACCTAGCTTTCTATCTTCGTTCACATTGTTTACACAGACGTATTCATATAGGAAATGTGGTAACTTTCAGGGCTGACTTTAGTTTCTATTGAGAATCTATAGAGATAATTCAAAGTGATTACTTAAAGTGTTCTTCTGTCACTTTTTGATTATTACAATAACTTTCTGCTTAAAGACTCTCAACTGTTTTATAATCTCCTCCTAATCTGAAGAGGTTTCTAAAGAGTAGATGTGAATATTTACAATGAAAATGTATAAGTGGAATATATTTTGAAACCAAACTCTCGAGTGCCGGGTCGCAATCATTTTGACTGTTATAACACTAGGTCGAACATCAAGACATATTAAATGGCATTCATATATTCTACCAAATTAAAACGGAATGAAAAACAAAACTTCAAGTTTTTGGGAGTTGCAACTCCTCCATGACACCCAACTCAACAACGACTGGTTAAACAAAGATTTAGGCGCAAAATCTATTGTTTTAATGACGTTTTATTAGTGACAGTGTATCTGTGCAACACGTGTGTGTGTATGTAAAAGTGGACACGCATATGAATATATATTTCTATGTAATAAATATTGACGTATGTACGTGTTCGTGTGTGTCTGTGTATACGTATGTACTTTTGTGTGTGTGTATATATATATATATATATATATATACATACATATGCACACTCATACACATATCTTTCTCTCTCTCTCTCTGTATATATATATATATATATATATATATATGGTAGCACAGACTGGCATGTACGTTGGTAGTAGATAGATGTGATATATACCAGTAATTGAAGACATCTACGAACGTTAGAAGAAGACAACTGGCAGATGTTTGTAGGAAAGAAAAAAGAGGATTAGAGTCAGTTTGAAAGTGAGTAGTTTATCAATAAATTGAGATAAGAGAGGTGAGCAGATAACAGACTACAACATTGTTAAACTGTGTCTGTAGTGACTCCAACGAAAGAAAACAGGCGGTGGGGATGTTGCACACCTTTAGCTAATCAGCTGATACTCTGGCAAAGTTTTCCTTTTTAAGTAAAACAAACAAATAAACAAACAGACAAGTAAAAGCTGAATGAAAAAGAAGGAAAAAAGGTTTGAATGTTTCATGCTTTTTTTTAAGAGGAGAAACATTACAGCTGGAACACCGGTGATTATAACGGTGTAAAGTTAATTCTTGTCAGCGATAGGAAATATTTCTGACTGATGGCTAAAACATCGCTCTCTCTCTCTCTCTCTCTCTCTCTCTATCTCTCTCTCTCTCTCACACACACACACACACACACAATCACTATGTCTGCTGGTTGATATTATTATCATCACCATGATCATCATCGTTTGGCTTAAAGTGCCACGATTTGGGGTTCGATTTCCAAGAAATTCCCTAAAGCAATAAACAGGCGACTTAATTCATTGTTTATTGTAAACAATGCCTACTTGGACAGATTGTCTGATACATTAATAGCGACGACACATGGTTATTATTACGTAACATTAATATTTACATTTATCTCTCGCACCTCACTATCTCCTCCCCCTGTCTTTTTCACCTCTCTCTCTCACACACACACACACACACACTTACACACACACACACACACACACACACACACACACACACACGCACACACACACACACACACAGTTTCTCTCAAACGCGAATTTCCTGTCCTAAAAGGTCTGAACAGGTGGCAGACTTCGTTAATCAGTGACAGCTAATTAACTGAACTAATCTTATTAACTCCTCGTCTACCTCCCTCCTCCCCCACCTCGCTTTAGAATCTGCCGATAGAGGGCACCATAAACATGTAATATAATGATTAGATCAGTCATTACACACCAATAACTGCTCGTTAATTTAATACCAACAAAACATATTGATAAATATGTCACTTGTTCGTGTAGTAGTAGTAGTAGTAGTGGTTGTGGTGCTGCTGTAGTTGAAGGTGGTGCTAAGCGCCATCTCAGCTCCCAGCCTGCACGCCTATGATAAAATAAAAATAAGAAAACATTCCAAACGTGACCATGTTGTCTAAATGTACCTCGGACTAAATCGTTCTAATGCTTTCCTTTTTTAAATCTGATTTGAGGCAGATTTGGCTGTTATGTCTTGCAATTCAAGGGGCTCATTTAGACACCCCACCCCTCCACGTTACAATAGAAGTTTTGATACATAAACTCTCATCATGGTATATGTGTAACGAGGAGTAATTATGTGTGTGTGCGTGTGTGTGGCATTGAACACACCCTGTTTGTCCCTTTGTCTCAGTTCACGACACCCTCAGATTAGGAGTACCCACCCCTCTCATACCTGGGTATCGTATCATAAATATTCCATGAGTGTTTGAAGCAGTCACATGACGGTATGTTTGACACATGCACACACACCCTTTTGTGTGTGTGTGTGTGTGTGTGTGTGTGTGTGTGTGTGTGTGTGTGTGTGTGTTTTGGTTCTAACGATCGAGAGTAAAAGCACTCAAATGAAGACAGAATTCCTCGAAAGGTTTCTACCAAATTATGACCCAACGCCGGAAATCAGCCACAGCGTCGTCTGCCTTGCCACAAAAAATGGACGAAGGGAACAAACTCAAGCCAACGCATACATTGCTCTGTACTTGCTGGACTTGCTACAAATAACAGCCTAGTCTCCATTTAATCACACTCTACTGAGTTACGAGGAAACATTATAATGGAATTCTAAAAATATGCATCCGAAATGTGGATGGCTACGGATGGAATGTCTTTGTGCGCGTCTGTGTTATAGGGGACTAAAGACCAATGTTGCCATGTCCATATAAGGAGTGAAATGAATAAATGGCATCGGATGAGTCAGTAGGTGGTGGTGGGGTGGTGGGGATTCGGGTTAGGGTAATTAATCCCTAGGGATGTATGAGTGGATCTCGATCTCCGCTGTCTGTGAAGGGGCCATGCACTTCAGCCCTTTCCTCCTCTCTACCTCTGTGCTTGTGTCTGTGAAGGGGCCACGGGAACCAAATTCTAAAATAAATGTCAGGGTTCGATAGTTGAAAGTTGACGAGAGACTTCTACACACTGACCAGCGCAAAAGTTAGTGTGGCGAGTAGGGTGCGCTGTTTAAACACTGACCACAGGAAGTGGGTGGGTGGAGATGATAATGTAGGGGTGAAGGTGGGGAACTGAATTTGTTAGAATGGACGATAATCTTCCAGAGTTATGTCCCTTGGAATGAGTCCCCCCCCTTATTCATACGTACATACATACCTCCATCCAGCCATACATACATATATGTATATATGTCTGTGTCCCTTTGATAGATCCCGCCCCCCCCCCCCTATGCATGATTGTATACATCTACATACATACATATTTGAGTAAGCAGTTTTTAAATTAATTTAAATTACATAGTTGTATATTTTGCGGTGTTTATCTTAATGAAACGGCGGTTGAGCACAAAGTATGAACTACATATTCTCTCTCTCTCTCTCTCACTATATATCTATATATATATATATGTGTGTGTGTGTGTGTGTGTGTGTGTGTGTGTGTGTGTGTGTGTGTGTGTGTGTGTGTGTGTGTGTGTGTGTGTGTGTGTGTGTTTTAGTGTGTGTTCGTGTTGTTGGAGTTAACTAAGCACCACCACACGCTACTGCTGCCTCTACAGTGCTAGAGATGTTTTTGTTTTGCTCATTCATTTCGCTTTCTAAAAGCTTCTTGGTCAAAGCATGAACTCCACCAATTCTACTCGCCAAATAACTCGGAGAGACACTTCTACATTTCATTATAATCGTTGTTCTTGCTGTTGTTTAACCCCAGGTCAATTCTGGTTAGTTATTCATCTAATTCTTTTTTACTCTTAAGTGTCCCTCATTTTTTTTAAAGCTAAACCATATGATTTGAAGAGGTTTAACTGTTATTTTTAAATGTCCAGTTGACCCTGCACGATTCCTAAGACCCTCTACAGTTGGCTACTGTGGTTAGTTTACTGGGGACAGTTACCTCCCTTAGACCATGCGGCCAAATATCTCAGTCTGCCAGACCAGTGGTCACTTGTCAAATTTCGTTCACGATTACATTGACCAAACATGAATGTAGACGTTTGGCCCCAGGTCGTTTGTCATGGAGCAGAGCTATGATCAAAAATCTTCCAGCCATGACGACCCCACCTGTCGCATATTATTATTATTAATAATAATAATAATATGCGCTGTGGTTAGAACGTTGGCCTGAAACTACCTGGTCGCAGGTTCAATCCCACTACGTACTCTACCTTAGACTTGGGTTAACCAATTCCTTGTCAGTGGAATTTGGTGAACAGAAACTGTGGAAGCCTAAGGTGGACCGTTTCGTGATAGCGTTGGTGTATTCCGATTTGTCTCCTGGTCTTTGGTTACTTTCAAGGGATCATTAGGGTTTAGGATGAGCAAGGGTATTAAACGGAGAACCGGGGGATGAAACTATTAGGGATTAAAATCGGAAAACTGGACGAGAGATTTGAATGACCCAAACCAACAGGACGGTGTATAACACAGACGCGCACAAAGACATTCCATCCGTAGCCATCCACATTTCGGATGCATATTTTTAGAATTCCATTATAATGTTTCCTCGTAACTCAGTAGAGTGTGATTAAATGGAGACTAGGCTGTTATTTGTAGCAAGTCCAGCAAGTACAGAGCAATGTATGCGTTGGCTTGAGTTTGTTCCCTTCGTCCATTTTTTGTGGCAAGGCAGACGACGCTGTGGCTGATTTCCGGCGTTGGGTCATAATTTGGTAGAAACCTTTCGAGGAATTCTGTCTTCATTTGAGTGCTTTTACTCTCGATCGTTAGAACCAACACACACACACACACACACACACACACACACAACACTTCCCCGATCTTAGTATGTATACACGTATATACGTGTGTATATGTCAATATGCATATGCGTATATCTATATATGTATGTGTACGTATATGTCTCTCTCTCTCTCTCTCTCTTTATGTATGTATATACATATACGTATATATAGATATACACAGACACATGTACATACACACATACGTATATATACCATGCATATATATATATGTGGGGGGGGGGGGGAATTCTGTATAGTAATATAGTAATTAAACCTATTGTTAGTCAAATTCAAGTTTCTTTACTACTACTACTACCACCACCACCACCCTCCTCCTCTCCCACCTTCCGCCCTATGTTTGGTCAGCTTCACTTGTTATTCCCAACCAATTAGCAATCTGTGGGAAATTGACATTGTCATCATCATCATCATCAACATTAATAACCATTTACGGAGGGGATTTCTGTGTAATTTAAATTTAAAAAATTCTGGTCGTTATTATTATTATTATTATTATTATTATTATTATTATTATAGTATAGTTTTGGTTCAGCATTGGTAAAATATATTCCAACCATGACTCTCCCATCTGTACCGAAACTACTTGTGTAACTAACAGCTACCTTCACTGACATTATTGTGGCCGCTCCAAACACTACCCCACCCCCACCCCTGTAATCTATTCCTGTCAATGAAACCGCACTATCTCCAATCAGTTTATCAAACAGTAGTCATAGTGGATTTGAAAAAAAATCAATATTGTATTACCTGTCCAGCATCACCTGAGTCATACCTGTCCAACATTCACCTGACTCATCATACCTGTCCAACTCTCACCTGACTCATACCTGTCCTCTATTATCATAAACCCCTATGTATCATTTTACGTCGCCTTATTGCCTGGCGTTCGTTCTGAAAGCATCGCTGTTAGATGCGATGAGATAAGCAAATCAAGCTTTGTCTCATCCAGATTTCACAGAAACGATTGCTGTCAAAGATGGCGACACTAAGATGGCGGCGGATTGCAATGACTTGTAAATAAACTTTATTTAAAACTGGTGGCATTAACTGAGATTAGATTGATATTGATAGCTGATAGCCATGGATTGGGTTTGTGTGTGTGTGTGTGTGTGTGTGTGTGTGTGTGTTTAAAACTGGTCAGTCATTCTTGAACAACACACCATTGGTGTATGCATACACACATATACACATATAATGTGTGTGTGTATGTGTGTAGATAGATATAGATGTACATACACACCGGCCACCAGCACTACACAAAGCTCTAAACCAGTGGCTCCCAACCATTTCAAAGCTAAACGCCTCCACCCCTCCTCCTCTCCTCTCATGTTTTGGACAGAAAAAAAGGCAGATTATTTTACTGAAACAGAAACTAATTTATTATCGCTATTTTCTTACGTAAGTCCATCCTTTCAGATAATTACAATGATTATTGCAAGAACATCACCACCACCACCATCACCCACCACCACCACCACCACCGTGTTAAATTTTTATGGAATTTACTAATGAAGGAAAAGGCTGAATTGTTGATCCGTCAGTCATGTTTTCTACACATTCATAACACAATGTGTCCTTACAGACAGACCCTTACGTGGACCAATGCCCCTCTATGTTAAATTACTAAAGAACAACCGGGGCCCAACACCCTTGGAGATCCACGTAAGATTCTGGTGTTCAAATTTTCTGCAAATAAAGTTGGTTATACTCTAACAATAATGATACACATAATATTTCATGATTTTTTATACAATTCCAAATAATATCTAATTATAAAAACATAAAAGGGCAATTTGGAAACATGGAATGTCTGAGAGGATCCAGGAGAATAAAACAAGAATCAAAGAGGTCCATTGGTTAAAAAAAGGGGGGGGGGGATTCAGAAACACTGCTAAAGGAGGCAAAAGAACTTGTATGATCAAATCATATTGGACCCTTGGTACATCCATTAGTCTTGCTACATTATCCTTGATAACACCATGTCCTGGATTTATTTTAAAAATGGGTTAAAATATTTCATTTTCATGAGAATTCAAGAACCCTTTTAAATAGCCAACGCTTCCTTGGTAGCTCACAATGTTCGCAGCGTTCTATATAGTTGCTCGACCTATTAGAAATAGCAGCTGAGTCGTCCTCAAATTACAATCTTGCAATCTTAAAAAGGAAAAAAGAGCGATTATGGCGGGGTCAAAACATTACCCATGAAAATAAGAGGGGATGGTCCACTTTGGATCAGAATCAACCTAAGACAACAACAAGTACAATACATTATTCTGGTAAATCCCTCCTCCTCCTCCGATAAGATAAATCTTTATAAAGTATGTCATTCGTTCCCTTTACGCTCAGCTCTTCAGTCTTTGGCACCAAATCTGTATAATAAAGGGCAGGGGGTATGGGTTAAATTTGCTGTTTAAACTGTGACCTAAGGTAACTTGTTGTTAGAGTAGGCGTAAACAGCATGGTGGAAGGTTCGCATGAAGGTGACTCTTTGCAAAACGCAGAACAGAAAACACAGCAATGACGTTGTTCTGCAAGTTTCATCTGGACTGCTTCTTCTAATTATATTCATTTACCAATTCCATCTTTTTATCTGACTGTTGCTAGGGAGGGAAGAGAGGAAGTGAGGCACCATCACCACCACCGCCGCCCCTTCGTTGCAGTTGTCCTAACAATAACATTGACCCGTCGTCAACCTGGCAAGAAACGTAACACTACTTTCGGAATGTTTCAATCGGAATTGTCAAACTATTCCATCGATATCTTTGGAATGGTCTTTTACACACACACACACACACACACAAACAGACATAGACAAACACATACATGTATAGACACACAATTATTTACATACACAGACATACATGTACATATGCATATACATATACATATATATATATATATATATATACGCACACACACAAATGAAATGTGAGAGTGTATATGTATGCGTGTGTATATATATATATATGCATATGTATGTGAACATGTACAGATATGAATACGTAGGTAGGTCTCTGTTAGGTATGTCTTACCTTCCTATCTATCTACCTGTCTATCTCTGTCTCTTATTTGTACCCCACCCTAGTGTTACTGCCACTGTCCCCTCACTCCTAACCACCACCACCACCACCCCTGCTTCCCATAAGCCATCTCACTGCCAACATCGATAATTTAAATTCAATACTTCCCTAACAGCCGAGTTCAAGCCAGTCGCCAGCCAGTCTGGGATATTACCATACTCTGCCGTTGCTCTCTGACGTTGCACGCGAGTTCCGGACATCCCCCCAACACCACCACCACCACTAAAAACACCAGCGATTTCCTCATTACCCTACACCACCCCCAACACCACGTCAAACCTTACCTCACTGTTTTATTTTTATCAACAAAACTACTTTGTTTAGCCATCATCACTGCAACTACCACCCCCACTATCGCCAACACTTCTATCTTCATCAACATCTCCCACACCAAAAAACATCATCAACGTTGCCACCACCACCACCACCACCGCCACCACCACCACCACCGCCACCTATACTAACAACAAACCCACCATTATCATCATCAACTCACATAACAACAATAACATTGTCATCAGTTTCTCCCACCACTTCTGTAATTCTACCTCCGTCTTCTCCTCTTTACACCTTTTCTCCAACATTGCCAATCTCAGCCTCTCACAAACAACATTCACATTCGTACACATACAGAGACGTATACCTACATACATACATACATACATACATACATACATACATACATACATACATACACACATACATACTTACATACACACACACACACACACATTTGTTTTGAAAAGGAAGCGGTCGACAGCGACTTCGAAGTTTCGGTTTTGTAGTTTTCGTCAGATCGATGACTATGTGATCGTTTGACTGTTTTAACACAAAACATTAATACACACACAAGCACACATGCATATGTGTCTATTACATATACACATATATTACATACATATATATATATATATACATACATACACACACACATATATACATATATATATGTATATATATATATACACACACATTCTTCATCTTATCTTTCACTCGTCTTTCTGTCGTTTTCTTCACCTCCCCCTTCCCCTCCCCAATATATCTTCTCTGATGTGTCAGTGTGTGTAGGGGAGGGCGACGGTGTTAACTGATAGATTTAAATTTCCTGGCGATATAAGTTGACGTGAAACTCGAGACACAAGATCGATGGCGGCAAGATTTTTAAGGCCCGCGAGGGTTGGGCAAGGACAGAAAGACGAGGAACGTATGGAAATCAGAGGTAAATGTTGGGATTTGCTAGGAATGAGGATCTGATGTGATTTGATGAGAGATCATGTCGTGAAAGCTGAGTTTAAGTTGTCACATATTAAATCGCGGATGACCATGCTATACTGTCGATACAGTTTCAATTCTCGGTTGAATTCATTTCCTTTATGTTTCACCTCTTGATTCTCACTGCCTTTCATAGTGACTCAGCTTCTACAAGACGCAACTGCGGCCCATGGTCTTGCACAAAACCAACACATCTGACACGAACCAGCTGCTATACACGGATTTACTGCTATCGCACTGAAAGGCAAGGGCTACACGTTTGATAGAGAAGCGGATACCAATACTCATACAAACATACAGATAGTTGTCCCCTTCATAATGTCTCTCGTTTTCACTAATTCGAAACGAACCATCAGAGTAAAGGTTCAAGTCATATCGCTGGCCTTCACTTCACGTCAATCCATCGGCAGGGAAACTTCAAAGTCATTGTCAACAACAAATTATACGTAATATGTGAGTGTGTGTAAGTATATATTTATGTATGTGTGTGTTAACTAAGGTTGTTTCACAATAATTTTAATAACAGTAGAACATTTACTGGGTGGGGGAGGACTTAATACGATAAAGCAGAGCCAAATGTATTCTAAAATTGGTTTTCATTGAGACATTTAAATTTCAACTAGTTTTAAATACATACATACATAGTGTATATGTATATGTAATGTGTATATATGTGTGTGTACATATATATATATATATATATGGGGGGGGGGGCGTGTATTATAATGATGGGGATGATAAATAATGATAGCAACAATAACAACAACAATAATAATAATTATTATTATTATCATTATTATAAAATATATTTGGCGGTGAGTGTAAGTTGCTGTAATATTGTAATCGCCCCAAACATGGCCAGACGACAGAAAGGAAGCTGGAAACTCCATCGACATCGGTAAAGACGGTGACTAAGGTAGAAAACATTGCTGCAGTGATTATAATGATGATGGAGGGGATGCAGAAGAAGAAGAAGAAGAAGATAAAGAAGGAGACGGGCAAAGCTTACGTACACACCCTTACATATATCTATCTCTGTATAAATGTAAATGTGTGTATGAGGTTGTTTTTTGTTTTTAAGGGAGAAATGCTAATCTAGAATTGAAGAAAACGAGAAAAAAAGGGGGTAGACGAGAAAACGGAGTTGCATGGCTTTCCGTCAGCATCAACTACTGAACATGTACAGCAGCCGTCATCAGCCGTCATCAGCTTACTCCCCACTCCACCCCCTCTCTCTCTCTTACCCTCTACCTCACTTTCATTTCTTTTTCTTCAAACACTTGCGTATATATATATATATATATATATATATATATATATATATATATTATATATATATAGATAGATAGATAGAGAGAGAGAGAGAGAGAGAGAGAGAGAGAGAGAGAGAGAGAGATGTCTGTGTGTGTTTATATATGTATACACAAAAAATGCATATATATAATGCATATGCGTATAAATAGACAGACACACACGCACACACATATGTATCTGTGTATGCGTTTTCTGCATATACCTACTTTCTGAATCCCTCATCAGCTCGCCCCCCACCTCCCCTCTTCTGCGGTACTATCTCCAAGACATTCTTTCTCCTTTCAGTAGAATTATGTTATCATTGCGAACTCTTCAGTTTCTTTATGGCATAATAATAATAATAATAATAATAATAATAATAATAATCTTTTCACAAGGCCTGATATTTTGAGTTAGGGGCTGATTACATCGACCCCAGTGTGTAACTGCTACTTAATTTATCGACCACGGAAGAATGAACGGCAATGTCGACCTCGGCGGAATTTGAACTCAGAACATGAAGCCACAAATAATAATGGTTTCAACTTTTGGCACAAACCCCTCAGGTTTTGGGAAGAGGCTAAGTCGATTACATTGAGCCCAATGTTTAACTGGTACCTATTTAATAACCCGAAATGATGAAGGGCAAAGTCGACCTCGTCGGAATTTGAACTCAGAACGTAAAGAGCTGGAACAAATGGCGCAATGCCAATGCTCGAGTTCTACTACCAATAACAACATGCCATGGGATCTATCAATGACATGAAGATCTGCAAGGGACATGAGAAGGCAGTACTTAACAACAGTCCTTCCATTTATAAAAAGGCCTGATGCGTTGTTGTGTCTAATCATTGATAAAAATTGCAGGAGGGAGATTCGCTCACAAGAAAATGGTTGAGACATGGAACAGCCAAAGCCTGGACCTTCAGCACTCTAACAAACAGACATACGAATGGCAGAGAAGTCCACCATAGGGAATCACTAAAAAGCCATAACTTTACATAGCCAATATTTTCACGAACTGAATGTCACGAACTTATATCGATAAAAGCCTATCTCTGGCTCCGTCGAACGAATACAGCCTTATTGGGACAACAAAAGTAGCAGGATTTCCCATACAGGAACAGATCATTATTGCAAATAATGAGGAAGTGGAAGAGAATAGTGGAATATATCGATTCCCCAGCATTTTGACTGGTAATTATTTTATTAACCCTATCATATATGTATATACGGTTCAAATTTATAGAAAACAAAAGACGAAGACAGGTGAAGGAACAAGGAGCAGACGTATTAGTGTGAGGCTCGGGAAAAATGGAAAGGAACAGTCTTTGTCGTTTCGAGCCTCTGCTCTTCGACAGAAACAGTTGTGAGGGGGGGGCGAATGGTGAGAGAACAAAAATATATAGAGAGAGAGAGAGAGGGAGAAAATGTTTAGGGATTAGTGGTTCTACATGATATATATATATATATATATATATATATATATATATATATATATATATATATATACAGAGACAGAGCAGAGGTAGGGATGCAAATCAATCGATTTTTGTCTGTATGTGTGATTGTGTGTGTATGTATATGTGTGTATCTTTCTATGTAAACATATACCACTTCTGAAAGAGGCATTAAACAATGTGTGCGCGTGTGGGTGGATGAGAGAGAGAGAGAGATTTGCGTAGTTAATGATGTGTAGTCACATATTAAACCAGTGATGAAGGAGCGAACGGGGCCCTTATTGCTCTTCCTCGGACCTCGATGACGAAATTAAAATGTTGGCGTGGGGATTGAAGTCTAACTTAGTGATGCAATGGTCCGCATTCATTCCGCTGATCTTCTGTCTCAGTCCAGGTGGTTTTATCTGCTTTCGGAATCGAGAGAAAGGAAGTTTGAATCGTAAACAAATATTTGCTCTCTCTTCCTCTCTCTCTCTCTCACACACACACACACACATCTACTCACATACATACACTCACATATATACACTCACTGGTGCCAACAAATCAGTCCGTTCCGCCATATTTCTTCAGACGGAAGCAGCAAATCCTGTTTATAAAATTCTGATAGCATCGTCTTTCAAGAAGTTCATCTTGTTTAGTAACTACGTCGTCGTTATCATCATCATCATCATCATCATCGTCGTCATTATCACCACCGTCTGCCCCTCCCCTTTGACCACCTACACGCAGGAACAGGTTCTAAGTGGTCTCACACTTGATCTGCTAGAAATAACAGCCAAATCATGCCTTACCGTCAAAAACATGTTCAGAACACATTAGTTAATGTATGCAGTCTTACACACCTTTAACAATACGGGACGTGTGTGGCCGGAACGCCTTTCATTGTAGTACTTGACTTAGGGCTACACAACAACTCTGACTCACCATCTCCACCCTCACCATCTCCACCCTCACCATCTCCACCCTCACCATCTCCACCCTCACCATCTCCACCCTCACCACCTCCACCTTCATGTTTATCCTATTTTTATCTATTGAACTACAATCACCACCACCACCACCTCCACTTCATAAACATAGCATGACCTCCACACTGACTAGATTTCTCCTCTACTTGGGACCTATTTACAGCCAAGTCGACTGTGCAAAGAAGTAACCTATAGCTGTTGCTGATCTGTTTTGGTCGATCGTATCCCAGACATGACCTACGTCTACCTTGGAACCCTGATCTTTGACCATCCCCACCACACGCAATCAGGAAACCTGCCCACTGACCCAGCAGCTACAATAACAAGGGTACGTGATATGAGATGAAGCCAGCTGCTAATGTAATAAGGGTGTAATACGGGTATAACAAGATGCTATCAGGAGATGGCTCCTTCTAACAATGAACTCTCACATTCATTTCAAAAACAACAACATCCTCTGACCGACTTTTCTCTTGATTATTTGGAACATATGTTGCGGCAGGTAGGGTGTATATACATACACACAGTCACATATGTGTGTGTGTGTGTGTGTGTGTATGAATGTATGTATATTCACGTATACGTTTATATACGTAAGCATATATTCATGCGTTTGTACATACGCGTGCATATATATACGAACACACAGAGGTATATATACATATATAGATATACAAGCACAAACACCACTCACAGACTAGCAACTATGCAGACATACGTTCATCTATTTACATTCAAAAATTTAGATATACATCCACGTCAGTCTGTGGTAGCAGGTTT